>NW_009217148.1:0-14463 GCF_000690835.1 Fulmarus glacialis | reverse complement strand
ATGCATATAAATAAAAAAATCTAATCAGTATTTATCTAGGAATACTGTTCTGCAATCACTAAAGCTGAATTGGAAGGCGGGTGGTGTTATCTTTTTGTAGGCCTTGATAGCTTTTGTCAGAATTTGTTTGATCACTTCTTTTAATCTTTCTGTATTTCTGACATGCAGCATTTTGGGAGGTCTATTCCAGTTTTACTTTCTATATTGTGGTTGTCCAGTTTGTTTTATGAGTGTTGAATGTTTGCCTCTGAGTGTCTTTCAGTTGATCTATTTGAGAAATGGAGAACAGTTATCTCCTATTAACTCCAGGTTCCTCAGGATTTTAAAGAGCTGTCACACTCCTTTCTCTGTGATGTCTTTTGTTCTAAATTAGCTGTTATTCCTCACACTAAATAATCTCTTTATTCTGTACATGTCCCTTTTCTTGTGAACATGAGAGAAACGCGAGTTGTACATAATTAGCCTTATGGGTACATCAGAGCTCTATGCATCACGGCCTGTTCAGTTGCTCTCGTGTTAATGTCTCTTCAATGTTCTGACTGCTCTTCTGAGTGATAATAACTAATTTAGAGCCTATCATTGCATAGTCAGGGTTGGTTTTACCCATATATTAATCTGCAGTTACTGCTACTGACTTTTTTTTTCCTCACTTCATTTCCCAGTCACTTAATGTAACATATTTCTGCAAATGTCCTGTAAGATTTAGTCTTAAGTGCTTGAATAGCTTTGATCAAACTGTTTTGTCTTCCTCAGTTTGGACTGTTTTTGAAAAGCATAAATCCTGGTAGAGGTTGCTGTAAAATGACACTCTGCTGTGAAAATGATTTTTTCCTAGTCCTTGTTTTGTTTTAACTAAGACAGCCTCTTCTTATCCCAAAACAACTCACCTCCTTCCTTTGAATCTTTAAAGGAATCTAATCAGAAACTTCTGCACATGCAGACGGTCTTATTCATGTGACTTCTTCATTTACATGCCCGAGAATTCTGTCTCAGTATCAGACAAGCCTGTGGGCATGATTTAGCAGGATAGAGTTAAAAAAAAAAAACCACAAACCCAAAATGCAAAAAACCCACAAACAACTGAAAACCAACCAAAAACTACACACCTGCTTGATGCATTATTTTAGAGGCTTATTGATTACAATGATAGGTGTGGTAAACCTTGGCATATTACTAGCATGACCGAATATGACGTTACCTTATAATGCATAGGTAGCACTAAAAATTATATGACACCATTCTTTTGATAGGAGACTAGGTAGAACTTGGTAACAGATGAAATTCAGTATTTCAGAGATTGAGTGGGGAAGGAGAAACTTTTGGATGAAAAAACTTCAATCCTAAAATGAACCTGTTACTTTTGTTCTCAAGAATATAAACTAATGAAAAGATAGCACTGAATAAATACTACCCTTAATATTTTATATTCACTGTATCCCTTGCAGTTGTGATAGTCTCAGTAGGTACCCGTAACAAGGGGAATGGTATTAAGTTGCAACTATTTTTTTCTTTTTCTTTCCTCTCCAGTTGCCAAATAGACTGGAAAAAAGGAAAGAATGTTACTTTGAAAACTATTAAGAAGAAGCAGAAACATAAGGGTCGTGGAACAGTTAGAACAGTGACAAAAACTGTTTCCAATGACTCTTTCTTCAACTTCTTTAGTCCTCCTGAAGGTAAACTGAACATTAGTTTATCTGCATTAACTTTAAATGTAGTATGTACTTCACTCACTTGTTTCTTCCTTTTTTTTTTCCTACAGTTCCTGAAAGTGGAGACCTGGTAAGCTGGCTTATTTAAAATAAGGGGCTGGAGGGGAAACACCAGTAGAAGAATTCATGCCTTTATATACAAAGTGTTTGTTGAAATTGTTTGGGAATTTGTTAAACAGCTTCAGATCTAACTGTTTCTGTGTTTAACTGAGAATACTTGTGATGAATAGTATGTATTTGAGTTTTCTTTATTAGAAGGATTATTTGTTGAGTTGGATTTGTTGAGTTCAGTTTAGTAAATTTTAACAGCTTATCCTTCCTGAAAGCTACCTTGTGAATTGTTAACAGTTGTACAAATGTAGTGATCTTCGTTATTAGCCTTTTGGTCTAATGGGTGGTGTAAGTCTCTCCCTTCGGGCATTGTTTGGATGATCTTCTTGAATGGCTGCATGTATCCGGTTTGTATTTTATGCTGTTAAAAAATTCCCAAGCTATTAACTCCTGGAGAAAGTAATAAAACAAGAATAGAAACTGCAAGAGCCCACTCTTCTGTGTGCTTACTAGTAGAAAACTCTTGTGGCAATAAGCCATGTTTTTGTAAGGAGGAAAACTACCAAAAACACTTAACAGTGCTGAATACATCATGCAGCTTGAATGAAAAATCTGATGAAAGCCTCCAGAAGCATGCTGTTAGAACTCCAATTGGCATCGACACCAAAAGCTGTGTGTTCATAATATTAAAAAAAAAAAAAAAATCAAACTTTTTGAATTGAAGATAACTTCTCAGATGGGAGACAGCAGAACACTTGATGTGTAAACAAAAGGAGTGAAAACCTGGGATTGGATCGGAGAGCATTTTTAGGTGTTCAGGTGCTTCACAATGGCTTGCTTAATGGGAATCATGGAGGTGATGCACTGTAAGAATCAGAAGTAACTTGTAAAATCTTTAATTAGGCTCACCTGGCTAGTGTTTAGTTCTTAAGGGTATTGTGCATACAAACTGAAAGTCTATGGGAGGTATCAAACAATTTTTCTACTTAGAACAAAAGCAGGTTGGGAAGAATAGAACTTAAACTCCAGAATTTTGTATAATTAAGCTTACTGAAGAAGCAACCCCCCATTGTGTAATGCAGGTAGGCTGTTTAAAGCGTAAAACTTGACTCCACAATTTCAATTCTATAAAGCAAGTCCTGAAGCAAAAAAAGTCAGCACATGAAATTGGTATAAATCTGACCACATCAAAAACTGTGCAACTTGTGTCTTTGTGTAAAAAGTAGTTATCAGCTTATGGTTTAGGAAATAATGTTGTTTTATGCAGGATGATGATGCTGAGGCAATCCTTGCTGCAGACTTTGAAATAGGTCATTTCTTGCGTGAACGTATAGTCCCCCGATCAGTATTGTACTTCACAGGAGAAGCTATTGAAGATGATGATGATGATGTAAGTACGATATTCTTTCAAAATGCTAAAAACTTTGAATTAATGTTGCTTAAAGACTTCGAGCAATTTCTGACTTTTATAGTGTTGGTATCCTTAGAATGGGATGTATCAACATTAGTTTCAGCTGAGCTTCCTAGTGTTCAGTAAAGAGCAGCACGAAGGTAATTCATCTTTGAAGTAGTGACTTGAGAGTTTTGTGGCAAAAATAGTGGTAGAAGCTGAACGTTTAGAGGATGTCTGAGTTGAATTTTGTGTATAAGGTATTCCTAGGGTGGTGTACCCAGTACTTCAGTAGAACTATAATGAGCTGCCAGAGAACAAATTAGTCTATTTATCTAGCTGCTCAGCCTGTTCTTTGTGCTTACAGTGATACTGGGCTACCAAGTTCCTTGAGATTCAAGGGCACTCTTCTTAGAAAATGATAGATAAGCACATTCAAAGCATGCCAAGATATTCAAAGCAAGCTCTGCAAAAGCTTGAATTAAGTGCTTTAAAGGAGCTAAGCTTGAAAAGCAAACCACAAAACCCCAGAACTTTATATGGGTAAAATATTTTCTCTCCCCTGTCTCCACACAAACAAGGACAGTTTGACAGTTTGATTTGGCTAAGATAAGTCCAGCCCTAAAATTAATTTTTAGAATGTAAAATGGTAGCCCTTAGCCCAAAGCCTTGGCTGGGGGAGGTAGAAGAGAAGTGACTGACTGTACAGATTGCCTTACGCTTTGAGACACCCTGCTGGCCAGAAGTTGTTATCACAGTCTAAGAAGCTCTTCCAGTGTTGCGCATAAAGAACTTAAGGTAGACAGTTTTCTCTGCCAGAGCAGAGCTTAAGAGATTGAACATTGTTCATGCTGGTGCGTAAAGCATTTTTAAATCCATCAGATACAGGAAGTTCTCTTAGAGCACAATACAGTGTGGCCTCTGGCATCTACTTGAGTTATCTGGCTATACTTGAGCCATAAATGGCTGCATTTATGACACTATCAAAACCATTTATTTTCTCTCCTAGTATGATGAAGAAGGTGAAGAGGCAGATGATGAGGTAAGTTGACAGATGGCCTTGATTTAAATGGTTTAGCTTTTGTAGTTTATCTGGAATAAAAGTTCCTTTAGTTTTTGAATGCTCTGGACACTAAGTTTAAGTGTTACTTATGAATGGAAGATACAATACTTTGTTTTGTGGATCTAGGGTGAATATTAAAAGAAACCAACAAAACAACAAAAAAACGAAACCAAACAAAGACAACCCTAAGGTATCTTACAAATCAAGTTGCAACTGATGTCTAAAGATGTGCTTTGTGGAGTGTAAACTAATACAATATGCATAACTTAAAGTGGTAATTAATGTATTTAAGAGTAGAATGTAATCTTAATTTTCTTAAATGGCTCAAGAAGCTGAATGTGGATAAGCTAGAGAAATACAAACAAGTGTTTTCTTTCAGGAGGGGGAAGAAGAAGCAGATGAAGAAAATGATCCTGATTATGACCCAAAAGTAAGGAATTAAAGAGAATGTTTGAAGTTTGTGTATGCATACACACACTTAAAATTTTATGTAGGTTAAGTCTTGATTTTTAGTTTGTTTTTAATCAATAGTTCCTATTATATTGGAGAATGTTTTGGCTGAGGCTGTTTCAGTCCCAGTTCTGACAGAGTAATATTGGTAAAGCAACTTTTTAAAAGTTCTTTCTACAAGAATCATTTTGTGAAAGTAACTTTTGGCTTTGAGCACTGAAATCAGTCAGGCTTGGTTTTCTATAAACTTGTCTTGCAGCAAGTTGCTGCTAATGATGAAAATGTTCTATAATGGTTTTAAGGACATGCAGAGAACTGAGTAATCCAGGTTCAGTTTTTGGGAACTTGTCACAAGCTGACTCTGGCACAGATTTTGCCAGCAGAGTACAAAACTGAGGCTTTTTCAGGGTAGATAATAGAAAGTCTTTTATTGCTTGAGGTAGCAGAAGTCAAGGTTCAGGAACGCATCCACAGCCAAGTACTAAAATGTGAACAGCCAAGAGCAACTGGCCGCTTTCTTATTTCATGGGAAGGGCAAATGAGTGGTCAGGCTCAGATTGCTGGAACAGTCAATTCATAGCTTTTTCCTGGCTGAGGGAAAGGCATGTTTAGCCACTGGAAAGCACCTGATGGTGGTAGGTGAAAGTTGCAGTCATGAAAATGAAGTCTGTGTGAACTAAAAATGTCTGCTGCGAAATATGCTTGCAATTTCAAATGAGGAGGCAGCATATTTTTCAGTAGGAATGGTTTGAGCTACGATCTAAGTACTATTGAAAGAATTGCATAATCTGAGCATTGTACCTGGAAAGATGTAGGGTATAGAATTATTAATCAAAATGTACAACCTGTTGGTCATGTTTCATCTGCTATAGTGTATTCAAATTGCTTCCTATTCAAGAAAGTTTTGGAATCAAAATGAAACAGCTGCAAGATGGGCTTCTTATTTCCACCATTTCAGATTGCTTTTCTAGGCTAAACAGAACTGAGAAGGGGCAAGACTGTATGTTCAGTTTCAGAGAGAACTGCCAAAGGGCTAGAGACACTAGTGGTACTACAGTGTATTGACACAAGAATAAATAGTTGTAAGCTGATCACAGGCTGAAAGCCAGCTTGACTTTAGTAAAGCACTGTGGTCCTAGAATAGCTATCCAGACCAAGGTAGTGGAGTAAAACTTGCAACTGAACTCTGCCCCCAAAAAGCCTTTTCCTTAAATTCCTATTTTACTGTCAGATATTGTTGGTTGTCTGTTTCAATATAACAAGAAATTTCCACGATAGAATTTTCTAACAGCTGGAATTTATTGCAAAAGATGTTTCCAGAGTGTTAAGAACATACCATGATTTGGTGTTTCATTGCGTTGCTCTACAGCGGCTTCTGGAGTAAGGCTGTGCCCTTGTTACTGACCACAGGAAGTTTCTTTTGCCTCAAACTGCGTAGAAGGCCTGGATGCTGCTTCTGAGCCGAGTTGTTTGTTACTATGCATAAGTCTCCTCCTCCTTTTCCCAGTTTCAGTGTCTTTCGGTGTATCCTACCACACTTAGTTCTGATCAGATTTTTTTTCTGGATTATATACGTATGCACTAACAAAGCCAAAATAAATGCATTGCCACATCCAAAAGCAGCAGTATTAGTAATACTGGGCAATTAGGTTAAGGGAAAAGATGAAAGAAGAACTTGAATACTGGAACTTGAGAAAGTATGCTTAGCAATACTAATAGCTCTTTTAAAACACTGATATCTGTAAACTGATGTTTCCTTTTTTCTCAACAGAAGGATCAAAACCCAGCAGAATGCAAGCAGCAGTGAAGCAGTGTGTATGTGGCCTTGAGGATTACCTGCACTGTAATAGCCTAAACACAACTATTAGTTACTTACAGCCTTATGTTTTGTATCTTGGTAGAATTAAGTAACCAATTTGTTAAAAAAAGAAATCAAACACATAAGAACCAGTTTAAAATGTAGGTTCAATCTACCTAGCATTTTAACAGTATAATTTTCTGCCAATATGTAGAATGCAGTAAATCCCCTAAAGCATGAATGTTAATTCATTGCTACATAGTTTGGTTCTTGTGAAGTCTTTGTCATGTAGCTATTAGACTGCAGCTGTAAAGATTATCAGAACTGTTAACTGAGACCAATATTTGTTTAGAGAAAACTCTCCTGAAGAACCAACCAAAGTATTTTTCAGCCCAGTAGTCTGAACGGGTTTAAGTCTGCTTGCACTAGCTGTGCCTTCATTACTTTGTTATAGAAATGGCAGTGACTTGTACTAACTAGGAGATGATGCATTTTGAATTTGACTACTTGAGAAGACTAGTATAACTTGTTTAATTTCCAGCAAGACCACATTAAACATTCATAACTGTCAGCTTGTTTATGCTATGGGTTTTGTATTTTATGTGACATAGTGATCTACGAAAGAAACCTAGTCATCATATTAAGGTTATTGTTTACCACTGGGGTGTGAATAAAACCTAGTATTTTCAGAAGCTAGTCTTGTTTTATTATGATGTGTGTATCTGCATTTGTAAACTGGTAAGGCATATCTTTCATGCTGCAGTTCACTTTTTACTAGAAACGGAAGTTGAGAGTTACTGAAAAGTAAATTATATAGCATTTTAAAACCAAACACAATAGTTTGGAAAGTTTGATCCATACTTGCCATTTGCAGTGTGATACTTGTGAATCTGAGCTAGATATTTCAGTGATTGGTTGACACTGCCATTTTGGAGAAGACAGGTTTTTAGAAGTGGGGCTAGATCTGATAAAGGACTTCGGTATTGCTGTGCCTGACTCTAAGGCATTGGTTATTAGTATGAAATCTGGAGCCCAGAAGGGTGCCTTGGATTTCGAGTCTGTGCAGTCACAGCTGGGTTGTCCTGAACAAAATCTGCCCTGCAGCCTAAGGGAGTGCTAGAACACTTAGCTGTGTTCTAGTTTGTACTCACTGTATCAAGCATCTACAGAGGAGGAAACAAACCCCAAGGAATTCATCTCTCCTCACTAACGTTCTGTTCACTACACTTCTGTTTGCACGTTCTGGTCCATATTGGACCAAACTTTGGACCAATATGGACAAACCACACTTTGTCCATATTGGATGTTCATTGTCAGTTGAAACATATGGGCTAGAAGATCTCATACTAACCTTGCCTCTAGCCTAGCAGTGGAGGTGCTCTTGAGATGTGGATTTGAATGCACTCAGCTTGAAGAGACTATGCGCTGATGTCTTCCATTTGAGTTTTCCCAGTAGCAATATGCTTCTGTACCCTGTGCAGTCTTGTCCTTCACAGAACTATAGAAGTTCTGATCTTTTAAGCAAGTACCTAGATAAATTTTTGAGGGACAGGAAGGTCCTTGTAGGGTTGGAAAGAAATGCCCAGCCTAGACATGGATCTATTTCTGCAGTAGCTACTCTTTTTTCTTTTTTTTTCCTTGCCACTGATATACTGACATAGCCATAAAGGGTTAAAGGTTTGAAAAGAGCCAGGCAAGCAGGAGGCAACAGCCACATGAGTATGGGGCTGGTGGAAGAGTTTCTCTAGCATGTCTCTTGCTTGGAGGGTAAATAATACAGAACGAGGCTTATCCCAAGTGCCCTTCTGAATCCTCAGCTCTCTTAGAGGAAGAAGGTCTAGTGTGCTCTGACTAAACTGATTTTTTTTTTAATTCCTTTGAATTGAAGGCTGAAATACCGCACTACTTCATTTCAGAATCCCTGTCAGGTTTCATCTATCTTCTCTCCAGATATTTATGGATTTGGGAGAAGGAGCTCTTGTTATCTATAGCTGTATGTAAAACAGTGCTGTCGAAGCTGTGCTCTTGGGTGTTTTTTAGGTAACCCGTAGATCATAATGTAGAAAAATACAGTAATGAAAGTTAACACACAGCTTACCGGAGAGTGTGATGTGGTTGTGTTCTTGTGAATGACATACATCCTGACAGAATATGCTTATCCTTTGAGGCACTGACCCTGCCAGGTGTTTGGGTATCACTTGGTCTCTTCTCTGAAGATCTCCCAGGAGTAAGTTTAAGTTTAAACTTCAGGGCATGTGGAGACCAAACTGATGGTATGTTATGAGCTTGAGCAGTCATTAATATGGGGCTTTGGGACAGAAGAAGTATCTGAAGTCCTTACTTAGATCTAGCCCATTTTTACTAACAGCATCTGGCAACTGTATCTTAAAAAGAGAAAGCACTGTTAAAAGTTGTCCGATGAATTTCAGAAATCACTGTTCTTAAGAAATTTGGCTTGTGTTTCCATTGCTTTCTCATTTAATATCTTTATATTATACAATGGGATACAATATTTGAAAAGGGGAGGTGGTAGATATCAAAGCTCACCTGCAGCCTGCAAGATCCAGAGCCATGAATCCATCTCTGTTGACAGATTTTGGTAAGCTTCTCTCTAGATTGACTTGCTAGTTCTAGATCAGCAGTTCTTGTGCTCTCCAGACTGCAGCAAAAGGAAGGATATAGTCATACAAATTGAGGTGCCAGTTCTTATGGCATCAGTTAAATAAAAACTGTTTTGGTGCTTAACGTAGTTTTGTGATCAACGACACTCTTGTTTAGCAGTTCTGAAAGGCAGTATGTAGCAGGAACATTAAACTTTCAACATTGTTTGGAGTATTGTGACTCATTCTTTTCACTTCTCATGGATTTATACCAGCTGTAGAGAAACTGTTCATTTAGTATTTGAGGAGGATAAGTTACCTTGTTGTTAACAAGTTCAGGCTAGGAAAACATGTCTTGGTCAGTTATTGCAGTACTGCACCAAAATTTAACATCTGTGTAAATGATGTCTTCTGTCCAGTTTTGGTTGCTGTATTGAAGGGAGAATTATCTTAGGAGAAAAATGGAGGGTTGGTGAGGAAAGAGGTAAGAGAATTAACTGAGACTTTGGATGAGAGGGAAGGGCGCTCAGAGCTTATGCTTGATGGAGGGGGATGCTTCTTCGTAATTCTACACTTTCAGCAAATGTAGATTAGATTATGTTGGCACTCAAGTGTGTTCCTGTGTGGTATAACTTTGTTAATGGTTAGAAAAAAAAAATATTAAAACAGTATCCTGAAATATTTAAGCTTGGCATTCTTAAGTTTTACTTTCTGGAGAAGGTGATGTCAGGTGCAGTTAGAAATGTTACCTTGGATTATTTCAACACTAGGCATATTAGCTTCATAAACTCAGATTCTTAGTTGGATTCTTGGAACTGATGTTTCCCAAACTATGTAGCAGATACTGTAATTTTGACATGTTTTTACTTGTTAAATGAAAAAAACCAGCAGAATATAGAAAACTGCAGGAATCAAATGTGTTCGTCTGTGCCTTCAAGCTCTACTTAAAATTTCCCTGTGTTTTAAGGCCCATTGTTGTAGACCTGATTCAGAAATCGATAGGGAACTTATACACAAATGGATGATTAGTTTGTCTGCCAGAGATTTCCTGTTTCCAAAGGTGCAGCAGTTGTTTCTCAGATGCCTTGTGTTGAGGAGGAGGATTGTGTTGTGGCATTCTCAGTGGCTGAAGGAAACAAAATCCCAAACCCCTCAGTACAAAGGGGACGGTCTGATAATGAAGGTGTTTCTGTATGTAACAGCCTTGGTGGCCTGCTGGGTTGGGCTAGAGCTGCACAGATGTTGGAGTAGGTAGACTCAGCTCTACAGCGCTTCCTCCTTCATTCTGTGCAGATGTAGCCTCCTCCAATCCAAAACTTGTTGCTACCACACCTTCAGTTTCATTTCTTAATAACTGCTCAGTTCTGTTTGAGATGCACTGGTTCCCTGCAAGTTTTCAAGAGGGTGTTGAAGTTATGACTTATAATTGCTAATGCTTACCTAAAGTGAACATAAATCCATCTACTGGAAATAGTAAGTCTTACTTCTGTACATTATCAAGAGGAGTAGGAAGTTTGTCTACATGGCATGTTGGACAAGATTTGTCTCGCCACTCTTTAAATCCTCGTTAGACCTCTTCTCACATAGTCTTCCACATGTGGCCTGTGTCTCAGCTTTTGTGGGAAAATTAGAGCAAGTAAAGCAGACGAGATGGAGCACACCAAGCAAAAGATAAGCTATTCCATATTTGGGTCTGCTTGGTGTGTGCTAGAAGTGGGTGTGCAAGGAGTGTGCCCAAACTTGTTTACCCTGCAGTTGATGAGAAGCATCTGAACTCACAGCACGTTTTACTCAGCACTAGGTGATCAGATCTAAGAAACATCAGGTCATTTAAACCCTCTTACAGGCTGGCTTTGCTCTGCAATGTGCACTTAAGTGCTTTTTAATATTTTAGAAGACAGCTATCTCTGAAGTGCGAGGGACTTTGGAAGAGCTGGGCTGGAGCAATAGTCTGTGCATTACACGCAGTTTCTTCATTTGGTACTGCCATGGGTTATAGGGAATGCTAAGTCCTGGGGAAATGTGGTTAATAGTTAATGGTGAATCTTCCATCTATTTATGTCTGGTTTACTGTGAGGTGTATACAGGTATCTGTGAGATGGAATTTGTAAAAGGAAAAGTCTGCCCCCCAGATCACAGGTTCAGTGCTTCAGTGTTCTCTCAGCAGCTAGTTCCAGTGAAATTACCGGGAGATGGTAAAGGTCAAGAAAATACTTTAAGAAGTAAGCACTTATTGTCTAATTAATCACATATTGCAACACATCTATTTGTCACGTGTTTCTCAACCCTTGACTATTTTTTTTCCTCATTTTCCTACTGTGTGAGCAATGACCAGCTCGTACGTCCTTTGGGTTTCCCTCTTAACACTTTTTCTGTTTTAGCCACTTCTCAGTAATGGAAGAAATGATGATGTTTAAGGGTTGTCACTCAGGATAGGTTTAGCATCCCTTTGAAACTAATAGTTGATAGTCGGTGTCATGCTGCTTTCTGCAGATTCATTACCCAGGAGAACACTAGTAAAATTACGGCCTTCTTAGTCTTTCAAGGTGGCTTCCCAAAACAATGTTTAACTTGCCTCAGGGTTCAAAAAGAACACTTTACTTACTCTTACCATAATTGCCCTTTAATTAAGGTTACACATACAAAATTTCAACTACTTGAGTCAAAGTTAGGGAGCTGATGATATAGGAGACCAGTGTATTTAACAACCAAACATTTCTGTTACCAGTATCAACTTGAAATGTGGAAAAGGAAAAATTCAATAAGGAATAAATGGATCTTGGATGTAGAGACTTTCAAGGATCAGATTGTTTTTTCAGGTTGTAGTATTTCAGGTTTGACAGTAGGAGGCATCTGCACATCAAATATTTCAGGAGGAACAGCTGCAGAACCTGCATAGTATTTAGTGAAACTTCAATAAAGGTAGTGGACATAGAACATTTAATATAATTGCAGTGGTTTAAATATATATTTAAATAAAAGTAAAGTAAAATCTCAGTGAGATAATGTAGTGTGCTTAACTGTGTTGAATTTTTTTTTTCAAAATAAAAAATGTTTCTGGAAGCTCAGTTTTGACTTCCATCTAGGAAAATTAAGTTTGTTACCCTTTACTGGCAAATTCTGCACACTTAAATTGGGATATCTTGTTCTTTTACCATAAAACTGTCAGTATGTCATCTTACCCTAGTCTCCTAGGTTTTTACTGATCTGGTGTTTTTGGTCAAATGTAGTGTATCTTAAATGGCTGTTAATATTTGTTGGCTTACAGAGTACAAGTTTAAATGGATGTTTTGCATGTTTACTTCTGATCACATGCTTAGGTGAATTTCACTGGGAATAAACAGTTGCTATTGTGAGTCTATACATTAGCAGAGTGTGTCCATCAGTGTTCAGAGTTGGGTTAAAAATCTGACATTCAACGCTTCAGAGAACTTTATGCCATGGAAGGCCAAAGTAGAATGAATTTAGTCCCTTTCTCCTGTATACTTGATGAAAATCTTTGGTCTTCCACACTAGTCTCACTTTTTTCCTTTGATTAATTACAAATTACTGTTAGTACGAAGAACAAGCAAAAAAGCTTACATTAAAAGATATAGATATAGATTATGTGTTAATGTCCTTAAGTGTTACAGTGCCGTGTTCTGGGGAGAAAAAAGTTCTTGGATGCTTGTTACAGAGTAACTTGTGGGACTCCTAATTCTAAGGCTAGTTTCCATACTACTGGTTAGTGCATTTACTTGGAATCAAATGGCTATTCACTTAGAGCAATGGAGCAGCAGCCAAAACTGTGCAGGTGAATTACTAGAAATGGGTCTTCTGTAGGTTTAGTTCAATGTCGTATGCCTTACATAAACTCAGTATTTTAATTGTTTGATATAGATGAATGCATTTTAACCAGTGTTTTAGTTTGACAATTTCAGGGTTGTCTCTGCTCATGTGACATGCTTAATCGGGAGTGAAGAAGTGGATGCAAAACGTGAGGTGAAAAGGCAGGAGATGTTCTTAGCTTGCTCAAGCCATGTGTGAGGCTCCGTGTATGTACGTACATCAGCAGCTGAAGATGCAGATACTTGCGTGGGGAATCTAGGTTCAAATGGCAATGAACTGCAGATTGAGACAATCGAGAATGGCGTTCAGATCTTTTGGAAACTAGCATGTGCCTCTTAAAATAGGTGTAAGATGGTTGTGAGAATGAACTGTATCTTATAGTGTATATATTAAGCTCTAAGGAGAAGGGACTATTCTTTAGATAAATGGATGCTTAAGATATTCATCTCCTTTTTTTGTTCAGTTTGTGACTAGCAAGTTACCTTTGTTACTGATCTGAGTGTCTTCCAGTTACCTCAGGAAAAGTAAAACAGCTAAATAATTTTAATTGCCTTTATTACCTTAATTGTTTACCTGTCAGCAATTTATCAAAATTAACTTTGAACTTCAAGAGTAAAAGATTATAAGAGGAAATCCTTTTTAAAATGTTATCACAGATAAACTCCATTAAAGCTATCATTAATACTGATTTTTTTTTTTCTAATGTGCTCCCACTGACCTATGCTACAGCATGACCTGCTTCCTAGCTGCCAAGACTACTCTGAGGAGGGTATTTTTATGGCCATGTTAAATATGTGTTTAAAAAAAAAAAAACAGTGCTCACTTTCATAGTGTGAAATTTCCAGTGTTCAGTTTACATTGGCATTGTCAGCCAAATTCAGTTATGTGGGCTTTTGTTTTACATCTAATACATCAAAGGACTTTAAAATAAATAGTTCAATATTAACCTTAGGTCACTTTACTTTTCTACTCAAATAAATGAATTAAAAAGCTAACCTCAGGGGAGAATCCAAACAGTAAGCAAATGTGCGGCAACGAAGCAGAATAACAAGAAAAATGGTCCTAGCTGTTTGCCAGTTCGGGTTTGTTTGGGTTTTTTTTTCCCCAGTCTACTTTTAAAATTTCCAAGTATTGAGGTTCTAGTGTTTCCTTTGGGAAGTGATATGAATACTTGCTTTCTTTAGACATTACTCAACTGCTGCAGAGAGTAAAGATGTATTTTATATGTACAGGAGAAGCTGCTTCTCCCCGGCACAGTCGAGAGCAATGCTGGAGCATAGGGATAAAGCTGTTGCGCTAGCTTGTCTCTCAGGCCGTCTCCTTTGTTTAATGGAGCGGTGATTGTTTAAATATCAGGGTGTTGCTAAAAATTGGCACCGGTTTCATTGGACTTGAATCAGAAACACACCGAAGGGGGCCCTTTGCTGCTGTTCCCCACGGAGGAAGGCTGAGGGAATTTGTTCCAAACGCATACTGCCGGAATACCCCGGTGAAAGCAGATGAGCGTCCCGCAGCACTTGCATTGCTACCTTAGCCCCCCCCGTTAGCCTACCGGCAGTTACACACGCGGGGAC
>NW_009217147.1:0-17439 GCF_000690835.1 Fulmarus glacialis | reverse complement strand
ACCTCCCCAGTTAACCAGGACTGCTGATTTCATCCTCTCCAAAAGAGTTGCCCAACCACTGTGGCCCTTGATGTGGAGCTGGGCAGCTGGCTGTCCTGCTCTCCACCCAGCTGGGTGTTCTTGCCCTCTGCAGTGGTGGACTGGTTGAGGGAGCTCAAGAGAAGGGTGTTGGGATGTGCGGATGGTTCAGCTGCAGCTTTCCAAAGTGCTATGCACAGGGTATACAACACAGCTGCCCTAGTGTCTCCACACCAGGAAATCCTTGCCATCCCTGTGAGATTGAGACTACCAAGTTTTAAGATGCTCTTCTGCTATTGAGTGTAATGAACTTCATGAACAGAGCTGGGAGGGATGGGTTTAACTTGTGACTTCTTGAAGCATCAGTGGAAAGGGACCCTGTAGAACATGTTTCTTTTTAAGTTGCACATATAATGTACCCTGAAGAGAATATACTCTGTAGCTTTCTAGTACTGGGGCCTGAATATGTACTTCTGGGAAGCCTCTAGGAAAGCCAGATTTGTTGTGGACTCCTAATTATCCTACTTGGGGCTGAGGGCTGTTGTCTGTGGGTTTTGCTGTTGTTCTTCCTTTACATCTTTAAATTTGCTTTTATTCTAAATGAAGTACAAGTATGCTAGAACAGCTTCTCTCAGCTCATAAAGCAGTGCAAAAATGCCAGATTGTTTGTGTTGACTTCTGCTTAGATTTTCTAAGATGCTCTTTAGATGCTCTAAAAACCCAGCTCAGTCACATTTGTGTCTCTGCAGTGGGACCATGGAAGGAAAAGAGACGTCACCAAGTCATCATTTGGAGGAGAGCAGCATATTGGACCTGCCCTCTGTTTGTGACCTAGCAGAGCGCTTTCTGCCTCCACACAGCTCTGAAAACAGCGAGGAGCTTTTTCATTGTGTTGATACTTTTCCCTCTCTGCCAACAGGTAACAGCTTCTGCCTCTCCACATGCTCTTTATTTAGCCAGTGCATTATCTATTTAGGCAGTGTGTCATTTGACTGAGTAACAGCAGTCTGATACTGGTGCGTCTGCTTTGTCTTAAAACACAGTTTACCAGAACTACAGTCTGTTCCAGCTTGACAGATACAGTGTGAACTGTGGGTCGATGAGACACAGGAGAGGAGTTCAGAGGATACTATCAGCTGCTAATGTTTTGACAACACTGTTTCTTCATGTTTAGCGTGTTCTCAGAGGAAGAGTGTTACTTGAACTAACCCACAGAGCAATCCTCCAGGCATCAGTAGGAAGTACTGTCTCAAATTACCGTAGTCAGTAAGAAATGTTTTTAAACTTTTCCTTACGTTCTTCGCATGCTCATCATGTATCTTCCACTCATGAGCTCAGGATGTGGCCTCCATAGCCCATTACTTTAAAATTATAACAGTGAATGTTTGCTTGTGCTAATGACATGAGTGTGATGAGAACTGCTTCAGTTCAACTCTTGGGAGACAGCAGTTTCCTCACTTGAAGGAGGACTGATTCCTGCAGAAGTAGCATTTTAGGTCAGCCACTACTCCAGATTCGCAGGAGTAATGATGTATCTGAGAAGATCAAGGGATAGCTGGCAGATTCTGATTACTATACCCTTCAGCCCAGTCAGTGTCAATATATGAAGAAATGTGAAATTGAAATGCACTGGCCCAGTGACACTTCTTCCCATATATTCATGCTGGCTGGGCTGAAGGTTGTAGTAATTATATTTAATATTGTGGGAGGGAAATAAAATTTGATCAGCAAATAATGTCTGGAGATGGTTTGTCAAGGCACCTGAGCAGGTGAAACATCACTGATGACATTTCTGGTTGCTTTGGAGTCTTAAGTAGTGTAAAAGTAGAGTTTGGCTCCTTCTCTTCCTCTGGCCCTGTGTGGTTTACTTTGGCTTAGTTCCAAGAAGTCAGCTTGGAATTAGACGTGATATTTTTCAGTGGGAATTCCACTATTTTGCATGCTAAAGGGTTAAGCAGCAGGATCTACCAAACTAATCTATCTCTGTTAATGTTGACTACTTGTCTGCGCAGTTGTCTTCACCTCTAATTGTGGGACATACAGAACTGTAATGAAATCTGCAAACAGTAGATACCAGTCCTTGCTTTGATTTTCCTATGCAGACCAGGAAATCATGTGTCTTATGTTACTAATGATGCAAATCTTCTACTGTAACCTCTACTTTAAACCATGATCCATATCACATTCCATGATCCATATTGCATTAGAGGAATAATGTATGTGGTTTGAGATTTTGCTTTATTTTTTGTGCATAAGAGTGGTGACCACCACTACAAGGAATGTCCTGAGCAAATCTTTTCCGCTGTCGTGGGAGAGGAGGATGGGTAATTTCCTCTAACAGTGAGACAGGCTGGAAGGCATTTGTCTCCTCGGGTTTCACAAGCCCTGTGTTGCAGGTATGAAGAAATTCTGGGAGCTGTGAGGCAGTTCCTGCAATGTTAGGGCAGCTTAGTTGCTCAAACACCATTTAGCGTGGCTCGGGGCAACTGGACTTGATTGCTGTCATGAGTGGGATGGACAGAAGAACTGCATGACCACTCAGCAGTTCTAAGACTGGTCTGAGGCATAGCAGCAGTGACATATGCAGAAATGAAGATAGGCAGCTCTAAACCCAAATGACAGCATTGGGCAAGTCGTTTACGGTGCATGTGTGGAATATGTAGCTGAAGCTCAGTACCAAGGTATGCTGAGAGGCCAGATCCTGCCTCCTTGCTGTCTCCAACACCCCCTGGTGTCAGCGAGGATTCCAGGTGTGCTGAGGAGTGCAGATCAGGCCTATGAACCCTCTCCTTCATCGCTTGTCTTAGAGACCCCTCACAACTGAAACCACTTGGCAATAACTACAGGATGCACACTGTAAAATGGTTCCTTACCCTGTAGTGAAATAACCAAGTATCACATTAGACCCGGTTCATGCTCTGAACATCTTGGTTCCTTTCTCCTTATAACAGCGTCAAACCAGTATACATACTCACTTAAACTCTCTTTCTTTTTTGATGTAACTTCAGCTTTCTAAGCCATTGAGTTTGGTCAGTGTGGCAGAAGAGGCGGGAGGACAGTTTTAAAAACAGTCTGCCTACATCAGATGTTCTTGGACAAGCAAGTTCTGTCAAACATATCTTGGGAAAGGAAGCTCCTTTGCTTGTTTGTTTTCTCACGAGACATTGTAAACTGCTGCTGTGACACAAGATAAATTGGGGGGGGCAGAGGGGGCTGTAGCTTGCACCCCACAGTGTGACCAGAAGATTGCGTCCTGGGCTTGGGCAGGATGGATGATGGGTCTTCTCATCAAACTTGAAAGATTTTTATTAGGGGTGGGGATCTTCCTTAGTGATTCAAAAGCATTTCCAAAAGGCTGTTAGGTCTCTGGGAATGTGACAACTTCCTTAGCAAAGAAGCAGACTGACAGCACAGGCTGTGTTTTGTGACGTCTGTCACATGAACTGGACTGAGACTGACTGAAATACCACGCCATCCCAACCTCAGGAGCTGGAAGTGGATATGGAGGTATTCTTAGTGCCTGAGTCATAGGTCTTACTATTCTAGAGAGGCTCCATCACTGGTAGTAGCAGAAGATAGTACCCATTAGCCATGAAAACAGGGCCTTCTGAAAGCAGGCATCCCTAGGCAAGAAAACAGTAGTTCTGTGGGAATGTTACTAAATGACTAATAATGTGTATAAATGAGTGGGTTTACGATTTGTGCGGGAGTGAGGGCTCTGCTCTTGCAACAAACATGCATACTTTTAGCTTATTGTCATAGTGAGTTCAAGTGTTTAAGTGGTGATAGACTGAGAAAATTAAATTGGATCAGTGAACCTTTCAGTATGCTTCCTTTTTTTTTTTACCCCATGCTGGAAAATTTTAAAAATTATCAATTGTTTATATGTTTCTAATCTGCATCACTCAGTTGTACAGTGCTGCGGCAACACCTTACTACTTCCTCTGGATTAAGAAAAGTTGCCAGCAAAAGTTCTTACTTGGCAGCGCTCAGGTATAGTGGGGGGGAAGCCTTAAATTATTTGGATTAATATTTGACAGGCACCTAATAAATGTTGTTTACAATGAAATAAGTCACTGGCAATGTTCCTTTTTCTTGTAGGGCACTGAACCAGAGCATACCAGGGGCAGTGGAAACATAGTCTTTGCCTGGAAAAATTGTGGCCTAAAAAAGGGTTAGAGAATAGAGTACGGATGTGATGCGGGCAGGGTCCTGGGCTCTGCCCATGCTGCGTGGTCTGACAGAGCTGGGTTTGCCAGCGCAGCCCTGGAGTGATGCTACCAAGCTTGGAAGCAACGTTTGAGGGCTCAGCAGTAGCACCATGCTTGGGAGACTGCCTGTCTGAAGCATGGGCAGAGCTCAGCCCCATCTGCCTGCATGGCCGTTCCCTGGGGCTAGCGATCTTGGGGGCATGGGTCTCCTTGTTTGTCCTGTAGCTTCTCCCTTAATCGCTTTTTCTTTGTAATGAAAAGTAGTTAAAAAGCTATGTCCTTAGGAGAATGGATGGATAGACAGGGTCATCCAGTGGAAGGAGAAGGTACACTGAAAATGTAGCATCACAGGAACAGAGAAAATAGAGGAAAGATGACAGTAGGAGAAGAAGGATGATGCTGGAGAGATGGGGTGGAGCGGGAAGACAGAGTTCACTGTGTGATTGGAGAGACCTGTGTCCATCTAAAAGCTGGCTAGCTTTTTTAAAAAAAAGATCAATAATAAAAGCCATTTTGGGGGTGTTCAACCTTTAGTTGCCTCTCCAAAAGCACTACTTCTGTTCCTGCAATTTGCTACAGGTTTAAGCCCAGGCTTACTTTTGGTTATTTTCCATGGACTGCCCTGACCTCTCTAATGCAGGGGGAGTCCCAGGCTGCCCTTGACTGTGCTTCTTATTCCTGCTCCAACCTTAACGCTGGTAATCAGGTGGCCACGTGAGGAGTCAGCTCAGGGAATTGTCCCAGCTTGCTGGGCAGCCACATGAATATTTGTGTGGAGGAGATCGGGACAGCTGCTCTTTCTGGCAGCAGCACAGGTATATGCCAAGATACAGCAGTCTTCTACGTGTCCTGTCTTTCATATGAGGTTACGGTCTTTCCAGAATGGTGGCTTCTGGAAAAAGTAATGTTAGAGTATTAATTGTTTTTCCGATGCGGGGACCCAGGCTGTAGGTTCCTTTCGATCAATCCTTTTTTTTGTAGGCTTCCTTCAAAAATAGTCCATTTGGAAGAAGTCATGAGAGCTTGGGGAAAATGGAGCAGAACCATTTCACTGGAGGCTCACTGGCTCCAGGCAAATCAGTCAGTCAGTCCGGGCCACAGCACTGCTGCTGAAATTGCCACTCACATCAAGAGGACACCTGATCACAAGATTATCCCGGGTTAAAAATAAAGCCATCATGATTTTTGGACTGTTCCAGTTGCTTTCTGGGTTTTCAATCAATCAAGCACGTGTGTTAAACAAAGCAGAGATATCCAACCTGTTAATACAGCTCTCTGTTCTACAGGCGATTGCGATTTCTCTGAAAAAAATGCTACACATACCCAGTGAATTTACATGCTTTGCAGTGGGTTGTTACGTCTTTTATTAGCAACTGAGGAGTCATGCTAATGTTGGTGCATGTGTTCTGACTTCTCTTTGAATGCTCTCTCCTGTTTACCATGTCTGCTTGCCTGTCAAGAATTGCTTTATCTCTTTTGCAGAAGTGGGTTGTGTTTGCTGAAGAAGTCTGGCATGGCTTGTGCTTTTTCTGTATGGGAGTTGTGCACAAGTGCTGACGTAGATGCTGAAAATGAAAGGAGAAGGCTGTACTTGTCATGTCAGCAGCAACCTTTCAGGGCTGGCACTTGAGGGGTGCTTGAAGATTCAGTTCAGCCCAGAACTACTGTATTCATTCATTACTTGGTATAGAAATTATAGCTTGGCCGTCTCAGCTACGACTGTTACCAGAGGTAGCAGAATTTCCAAAATGGCTTTTTGTCTGGCCATGCTGAAGACAACTTGAAGGCTAAAGACCTCTATATATTCTCACTTAAGTAGTCTATGTTAACTTTGTAAATCCAAAACACAGGTGATGTTTTAAATCACTTAAAGACTGAGCCGAAGCTGAGCTAAGAAGGAGTTGTACTTGCATTCCTGGCTGCCGTGGTTAGATACAGAAACTTCTGATAGTCTCTCTTTAACAAAAAGTGATAGATTGCCCAAAGACTATCTTACTTTTTGGCTTGATGTGGAGATGAAGGGGAGGGTGCTGTACAAAAGTGCTTTGTGCTGTTATAAAGGGTATCCTTTGACTGCAGGAAGTTAACATGCTCTCCCACTTGCAAACCTTTTTCAGTTTGAACTGTGATCCCAAACACCATCGGAATTAATGGGGTTTTTTTAGGTAGATGACCTGTGCATAATTTCCTTGGCTTTGCTGAAGATCATGGCCCCTATTCTGGGAATTACTGGATTTTTACTGGTTTTGGTTTGTTTCCTGCTGCCCTCTAGTGAGCAATGTTATCCAGTTCTGATGCTACCAGCCTTGCATGCTTGGAACTTAGAGGGCTAGTGATTTTTTCTTTTTTTTTTCAGCTCGTGGTGGGGTTGAATGTCACTGTACTGAGCTCAGTCCTGTGTCAGTTTATTGCTGTTGAGAAATGATGCTAAACAATCTCCGAGGCTGATGTGGAAATACTTCTCAGAAGTGCTGGTTGCACGTTGTTTACTGCATGGATCTTGGCATAAGGTGGCTAATGTTGTCTGTTGGTGAAGTATTTGGTTTTGTCTGGGAATAGCTTTTCTACTTCTGTCTGTTACAATTATAGCCATGCTGGGATCTGATTTTGTTATGTAAATGAAGAGTCTTTAAAGCTTGGTTATATTACCCTTTTTTTGGGTGCAACTGTAATTTTTTTAGCCGTTCCAAAAGTTCTGTTTTTAGGAACTTTTTCTTTTATCCCTGATACTCGTATAAACATCCAGTTATTTGTTAAGGTGGGAGATTTGTTTAACTTACCAAAAGCAGAGAAGCACCTATTTTCAAGTGAATGTGTATTTTTTTTTAATTGATGATTTCTAACCAAGCACACTCTCAAATATGACTAGATTTTTCTCAGTACTCTAGTCTTCGCAAGAGGGAAAAAAAGGTGAAATGTTTCAAATCCTAATAATTTTGTATAGATGTTGTGGTCCGGTGGGGCAGATGCTCAGTGGACTTGAATTTATGCAGCTCCACTGAAGTCACGGGCAGGCCCTTGGGTCGGGTAACTCATGGCTCTGGTGAGTTTGGCAGCATTAACTTTCCAGGCATCTCTTTGTGGTCCAGTTGTGCTGAATATTGAATGAAGCTGCAAAGTGGAATTCATACTACCTTACATAAAAGGAATACAGGGAAACCGCACAACAAAAAATAAAACAGTCAGCACCACTGAGTTGCTGAAGGTCTTACATCTTTCGAAAATTAATTTTTCAGGAATGTGTTACATAAAGCATCCAGCCAAAAATAAATCCTGGAAGAGAAGACGACAGTGCTTTATTCTTCACAGTCTGAGGAAGAAAACTAATCCTATTTTAAGGAGAATTAGAGCACTATACTTATATCAGTAAGGGAAAATACTGAGTCATGTGACTGGCCTTTTAGACTTAATGCTTCAGAGTACCTCCATGTTCTGTGAGAATGAACAGTTTATATTAAACCATTAGTAATTAGAAATCAAGCTCAGAGGAAATGCTTCAGTGACAAAGACAAGGAGTTGCGCTTCCGCACTGAAGTCTGATCGGATTCTGCGGTTCTGTGCGTAAAGGAGAGCTTGGGAGTTTGTCTCTCAGAGGTGCTGGGGAACAACTGTGCAGCGCAACTGTGTACTGTAGTCTAAGGTTGTGTATTGACTTGTTTGGAGTTGCATCATCTGCTCAGGGTGAGTTTTCTTCTGCTACCCAGCTCATATATTTTTCCCAGAAAAAGAGGATTTGGTAGGTTCACTCTCATTAGGCACACAGTTTCAGCTGTATCCCCCAATCTAATTACCAAACCTTTCAACATGGAAAGGAGCATAATACGTGTTCTGCATGTTATCCCCAAATCCTTAAAAAGTGCTGGCACAATACAGAACTTGGAATTTGTATATTTGAGGTTGACTTTGAGGGACCATCACCGTTGTTTCCTTTCATTCATTGTTTTTAATTGAGCATATAGGCTAATTAAACCCTTGCCAGCTTCTCTATGTAGAGGCAGAAACAGAATGGGTTGATTTCCAATTTGGGATGCTCCCATCAAACTTTAAACAGTGAAGTGGTTTCTAAATGGTTCTAAATGTTTCTAAGTGGTTCTAAATGTTGGCAGGAGTTTTATTTCCTCCCTAAAGCCAGTCCTAAGCAGTTGCTTATCAAATTTGTAACCAGATGCTGTAGCCTTGTACTGAGAGCTACTGCATGATTACTGTAGAGCTAGGAGCTAGTGGCTCATCTGCATGGTAGCTTTAGGATGGGCCTGACCTGTAATAAATTGCCATTGCTTAATGAGTCACCTTTTGTTAATAATGCAACAGACTAAGTATGTGTGGAAGGTAACGGGAGTACTGGTTTGGGGGTTCTTTTTAGTGATACATGTATGCATGTGTTTGTGGTGCTGGATTTAGAGCTTCTCCAGAGATGAAGTTGTTGTTTCTGGTACTGGATAGTAACTTTCATAGGTAGGGACTGATCCAGAGCTCCCTGCTAATGCCAGTAAATACTGGTTTGGTTCTGTAGATGACAGCCCTGCAAAGAGCTGAGTGACTGTGCTTCCCCTGACTGAGCAGGGAGTTGGCTGCTCAGCTCCCAGCAGGACTGAAAACTTTCTGTGCATTGCATTGATACATTTCTTCAAGCTAGCAAAACATACCTGCTTTCTAGTATTTAATCCTAAGTCCTGATGAGGAAGGGGGGAAACCTTGTGGCTGAAGATGCATGCACCTTAAGATCTGCCAGTTTCTTACCCAGGAAATAGTTCAGGTGAAATCTAATAGCAGAGAACTGATTAGGTCTGTGATCTGAACCAGACTTCCAGAGGTGGTCTCTTTCTTTTCCTGGAATCACTATTCTGCAAAGATGTTCCCATGTATTTAAAGGGTGATGATATACCTAGGATTTCTATACCAGTTAATGAGTTGAGGCAAACAAATATGCCACACATTCAAGGCTGAATGTGTTGTTCAAAGCCAAATTCTGCTCTTACCCCACCTTCTTACAGTCCTTTTCCTGTCAAATCCGTCACACTGACTGCCGCTGGTCTGCTCTGTGGTCTTGGGCATGGCTCTTCACTGCTGTGGTCTCTGTTTCTCATACCTGTGGGTTCTGTGCATCCCCCTCGCATGGTTGATGAGCTCCATGGGGCAGCGACCACGCTGTGCTCCATAGGTATCTGCTATACAGAGGACAATGAAGTCTCTGGCTGCCTTCTGGGATAACAAAGCCCAGCAGCACCTTGTACCTATCTTACCCAGGTACAAAGAACCTGTTTTAGACTTTTGAAGGAAGTTTATTTAGTCCTTGTTCAGTCAGAGAAGGTGAAACAAGGTTCAGAGGAAGGAACAGTAAATACTCCCAATGCAACCACTAAGCCATGAATCAGAGAATGCATTTGTCCTGTTCACCGCTGAGAACAAGATGTGTTTCTGAGGTAGCTCATAACTCTTCAGGCTATTTTCCATTTTAAATGTATAGTCCGTATGCTTATACATAGCAAGGCTTACTAACTGAATGTATGCTGCTGCGTCCCTTACATTGCTAAAAGATTTTTAGTGAGGTTTTGTTTTCCTGTGTGCAAAAATGTGTCCGATTATTTTATTTTTTCAGACATCATTTACTTTGTGGAGATTTCTGTTAAATGCTTCAGACTCCTCATTTGCAAATACTGAGCCACCTTGCCAGGAGACATGAGGTGTCAGAGTCTGATTGACAAGGCCTCACACAAATGAACTTTGGATTTAAGTGGTTTTGTCATTTCTGATTGACACACAATACAACAGGAAGCATCTCCAAAGAAGAAAATGCGGGACAGGATAGTATGAGAATGCCCAAAGTGGACCAAGATAAAGACTGCTTGAGTGGTAACTTGTCCTCAGCAGCAGGTAACAGTGGTATTTAAAGAGCAGTTCAAACAGAAGTGATCCCATCCCTGCAAGCCTTTAGCTTCCAGGACTTCTGGTTTAGGAGCCACAGATGGCATATCACTGTGTCACTAGCTCCTGATGAATGCTCCTTCCAGGAATTTGTCTAACTGCTTTTGGACCTCTCTATCTCTTTCGATGTGGGAGTGGGACTGTGGGGAACCACTGACTTTGTTTTGCATCTTATGCTTCCTTTGATCCCTTGAATCTCCTGAGTTCCTGCAGGCTAAGAAACAATGTATGATCACTGCTGTTTCTTTCTCCAAGCCATTTGTGGTCTTACAGACATCTTAAACATTCTCCCTGTTGTATTTTTCCAGGTTAAAGAAACCTGGTGTATTTTATTTTTATTTCAAAGAAAAGCCATTTCAAGACTTTAGGCAGCTTTAGACTATCCTTCTGTGTGTCCCTTCTAGCTTGTCAATGATCTTTTAGAGATGTGGGGACAAGAACAGTGCGGAGTGCAGTGTCTGTGACATGGCTCAGAGCAGTCTGTCCTTGCTTTTAGTTCTTTGTGCGTTGTTTTGCTAGATTTTTTCTTTTTCTTTCTTTTTCTCCCCAGTTTGGTACCTGTATTGGAGGAAGGGAAGTCTTCCCTTGCTGGGCATTGAACTATGCCTGGGCTAGGACAGTGGTCTCAAAAAGGTGCTCTCTTTAAAGGTCTCTTACTACCTAGTAATAGAAGTTTAGGATCCCTGCAGGTAGGTCAAAGTTGTCTTTTGCTCTTTTCCTGGTCTTTTTGTTCACTGCAGTCTGTTCACATGCTTTGTTTTCTTCTTTCCTTCCCTTATAATATTCCTTGCTTTTGCACTTTCACTGCCTTGTCTCCTATTCTGTGCTAAATTGTGGTGGTGTTTTTTCTCCCGTGTCTCCATTGTCCACATACAGCCATCTACCTGCTGTGGATCCTGGGTAATGTGGTCCTTTTTATCCCAAAAAGTATACAGACCTTTCAGTAGATGGTCCTTGAAACAGCATGGAAATATTTACTCTGTCAGCCTGTAATTAAAGACTAGAAGTCCTAAACATTATCCTCCTACCCTGTGCTGTGTGCTGAGTCTTCAACATGATCCCTAAATCAACTGTTACTGCTGGACTTTTATTTCAGGAAACTTCATGGGTTTTATTGGCTTTACTTCCAAAACCCTGCTGGCACAGTTTTCAATAAAATGTTTGCTCTGCATCTGCCTTTGATGTTTGTTGTGCTTGTAGTCCTTGTATTTTCCAAGGTGGTTTTCCGGTCCTTCCTGGTTATAAGGCTCAGGGATTTGGCTTAGATTTGAAATGGCAAAACTGAAATGTGAAGACAGTGTTTTAGTGATTTAAAAAGGTCAGACAGGCGTATGAGTCAGGAAAACAAATGTGATCCTACTTCAGTAGCCAGAGCAGGGATTTACTGAATGTCAAGCGAGGAGGGAATCTACGTATCTATATAAAATGTCATGATAAAAAAACATTATTGGCATTCCTTTCAAAAAGAAGGCTGCACAAAAGCTTGTACCTGCTTTCAGGATGCCATATAGCTAATTTCATTATTATAATAGATGCATTTGTAGCTTTTCTTAAAGCTCCATCTACTGGAGATGGTCGACTATGAATGCTTTACTTTACACTGACAACAGCAGTCTGGCTGTTAGCGATAGAATATCATAAAGCTCTAAAAAGTGCACACATGGCATGTACAAACAATACATATCTATTTTAGGTCTCATTAATCTTTTACCAGTTGTCTGGTGTGAGAGGGGCCTAGTTCATTTGCTGACAATAACAGCCACACTGTCAGCATACATCAGTGCCAGACAGTGGACCTGTAACAGGTACATAGAGCTGTGTCTGCCCACCAGCGGGACTGGGGTCTTTTAATCTTGCCTTGCTCTGCGGTTGTGCTGTAAGAGTCTCTGTGGGCCATTTCTTCCTTATCTTTATCTAAACTGTCATTCCAACCTGGGCTTTTATTTCTCTCATCATAGCTATCAGTGTTTGTCCATTGCTGTGACCTAATCTAATTCAGGCTGCAGTAATGTCATTACGGCAATTGTTCCTAAGGTGGTTGCGAGGCAATTTTGTACATACGTATGCCAATGCTGTTTTATCTTACTAGGCCAGTTAGCTGTTTAAATAAGAAGGAATTAAATCCTGTAAATAAATGCCAGAGAACAAGACTTTGTTCAGTTCTTCATGAATCATTTTCCCTCCTCTGAAGTGCAGATGTGGACTCCTTTGAGATGGAAAATTGTCAATTGGGAACAGAAACCATTCAAACAACAAACAAGTATGTGTTTTACGGAGGAATGTTAGGCAAGTTTAGACTCTATAAAGCCTGTGCCTTTCAGCCATCATTTGTAACCACCATGATGACATTAAATATTATGGGGACAAATAAGAATTTCTAAGGTAGTACAGGAAGACCTTAAGAGTTGTTACTGACCACGATACAGACTGATACCAGGTCGGGATGGGGGTGTCTTTGGGTAGGCAGATGCTGCTGGCTCTGGAAAGCTGCAAAATACAGTGCAGACATAGCTGAAAAGCTGATCCTTGCTTTCGGTTCCTCCTCAATGGGTGCTTCCCTGGGCTTCCCCGTTCCATAAATAGGTTTTTATCGCACATGTAGTGTGAAGTTTATTCTGTGCTTGAAGTTTTCTTTTGTAACCCTACTCAGCTTTTTCAAAAACATTAGCTCTGTTCCTCACCCCTCGGAGTCATCAGTGGAAGTGGATCTGTCCTGGAGCAACTGGATGCCAGGTGTTGGCAGTCAGTTGATACTGCTGGAGGGAGCAGAGCATTTACTGAAGTTAATAGTCCCCTGCAAAGCAAAGGTCCACTTGAGATGGCTGCCTTCACTACACTGAGCTCCCATCTGAAACAAATTTGTCTATAAATTGTCTTCAGTTGGGCTCCAGAATCTTCAGGGGAAGGCTGTGTTAACAGGTCTTTGTGGCATCTGGTATGTCTCTGGGTAACCAGCATGGAAGCCATGGCCTAGGAGCAAGTGAGTATCATTCCTTCAAGAGCGTGACTCCAAAATGCACTAATGCCCATGATACCAGTTTCACACACTGGTGTTGGTGCTCTTCCATGCTTCTGTGTATGGTTGCAAGGGATTTACTGAATACTGCAGAGCAGTTAAGTTTGACCTGCCATGACACGAGCCTCTGGCTTGTCACAGGCAGGGAGTTAGAGATTCTTATTCTCCTGTGACAGTTATTTCAGTGCAAAGCTGTAGTATAAATTCTTCAAGTTCCATTAGATTTTTATAAAAGAGATAAATGCCTTGTTTTGACTCATCGGCTCGATCTTGCCCAGGGACTGTTTTTACCACCTGCTTCTCATTCAGGTGCTGGCTTTGAGCAAACAGCGGGAGCCATTTCCTTCACATGATTAGAATCGAAAGCACAGGCTGCTCTTGCAGAGATCCTCATCTGCTTCATTGCCCTACTCCGTTCCCTTCAGCAATATTGTGGCTCTGTGCGAGGGTGCTGAAGTGCCGGTAGAAAGGATATAGGTTGAATGAAATGAAAGAGGAAATTAAAGTGTCTGTGAGGTTGAGGGAGAGGCCAGGAATCCTGTGCAAAATGGGTTTTGTTTTTTAATCTCTAGCTAATAGGTTTTGATTAATTTTGTTATTGTTTCGAAGCTGAGGAGCTCTAGGAACAATCACTGATGTAATTGTGGGGCTGCAAGGGTATGGGAAGATGGATAGCAATGGCAGTGATGGAGAGAATATTTTACATGTGTGTGGGAGCTGGGCAGCATTCCCTCTTTACCCATCACCTTGGGTTACCATTTTAACTGCAGTACATTTCCTCTTTTTCAGACAAGTTACGTTTTTATATGGTGAATTCCTAGATAACCTTCCATAGTTGTACTTCTTACCATTCAGAAGTGACTATTGATTAGTGTGTTCATGTTGTTTGGCTCCAGGTACCCAAAAAGTATTTCACCAAGCAAAGTGCAGAGGGCTGGGAGAATGTCCTCGGCTTTCCTGATGTAGTGGTGAATTTGGGTGCCACTTGTGTGCAGCAGAAGGACACGATGATCGTTTTTTCTCCCAGGTTTCTTTGCAGAGTCTGCAGGAAGACAGACTTTCCTTGTCTGCTGTGTTGTTTCCCAACTTTGAGAATCTCTCTTCAGAGACCCATAGGAGAAGATTTCATAAAGTGACCCTTCTTTACAACACCAAAGCTTTGACAGGATTCCCCCATGATCTGTTGTAGAGAGGCTGTGACGCCTGAGAACGAGTCTTGGAGATGAGTGCATCCTTCCAATTTTACTCTTGTGCTCAATTGGGAGCTGCCCCCTCCCCACAGCAGACTGAATATCTGGTTCCGTTCATCTCTTCTTTCTGACATGAAATCCAGCAAGTGCTCCATCCCTCTTGCAATGCTGTGTTCCTGCTGTGTTGGGTTTTTCACACTGGTATATATCTGAACAAGAATAATATGAACCAGATTTCAATGTATGTCTGAGCAGTGAGTACTCTATGTTTGAAACATTGAGAGGCAAAGAAAGAAGTTCACTTTCTCTACTACTGTGGAGAAAAAGGTTTGGTTTCCTTTTTTTTAAAAAACGCAAAACCTCTAGGATGTATTTTCAGCTTTAAAATCATGCAAGAAGTTTGCATTAGAAGACTCACAGACACGAGGGGCAAAGAGGAGAATGGGAACACAAAGGGGTTGGACTATAGCTCTTGCAGACCCTGCTATAGGGTGTCCAGGTTAGACTTGTCCCAATTTAGTTCTGCTTTTAAGGATGAGAAGCATCTTTTGTAGGAAGCAATTTCAGTGAAACTCCAATTTTCCTTAACAGCTGGAGAGGAGAAGCTACAAAGCAGTCATGAGTCCTGTAAGCCAGGATATGCATTTTTATAATAAAGTGCTACAATAATACAGTAATAGCAGCTGTGAAACATGCTGGTGTATGCATGAATGTTTCCAGTCACTTCGGAGTGCAAGAACTGCTGTACAGGTGAAACGTCTCCACAAAATACTTCATTTTTTCTTGAAGAAAAATGAAAATGCATGCCATGAATCCTTAAGTAATTGAAATAACTGGGGAAAGCTGTATAGGAGTGTGACTGTTCTTGTTACCTGGACACTTGTTCATGGCATCTTTTCATCAATGTTAGATTCTTTTGTGTGGGGCTCCCAAGATGTTGGCTCCTTTCTTGTATAATAAAGCTGCTCTTAGCAGCTTGGTATTACGGTCTTGTTGTAGTGCAGATGCTGCAAAAATGATCCAAGATGTATGTATTTGTGTTGAGCAGCCAGCAAGTGGCAAAACATGAAATGCCTGTGATAACCTTGTTACGTAAAACCAGCATTACCCTTCCCTGCTGTCTGCAGAGTGTGCCTTGGTGTGTCAGCTTGTTAGCTGCATCACTTATGTGTGGGTGGTAAAGATCTGTGAAAATGGCTTAAAAATCCCAATTTAAATCATGAAGGATGTCTGGCTAGGACAGAACAACGAAAAAGGGCAAATTGGCTTGGAAAGCCATGCTGAGGTCATCCTGTGCCAGCCCGCCAGGATTTTTCTTTGATAGCATGGCACTGTGTGGGTCACCCAGGTTAGCATGGGCATTTGGGGAAGCAGTATAGCTGTATCGGCCTGAAATGCAGCTGTACGCAGCTGTACTCAAAACAGGGAACCCAGGTAACGATGCTACAGAGCTTCCAGTAAACCCTGAGCTTCACACGTTTAATCAGATGCTCTGGAGCATATCACCTCCAGTCCAATTGTGAGCAGTGTTTGTAGTTTAGATGGAGATTTGATACTCTGGTGATATAACACATAAATAAGAAATGTGACTCCTCAAGTCTTTAAAAACTCTTGTTTCCATGTTTGTTCTCTTACATACACTGTTTTGTTGGCAGTGGCTTTCATTTCTGGTTGTTTTTCTGAAGTGTATGCCTCTTCGCATCACCTGCCCTGCACCCAGCCTCGCTGCTTGCATTGGAAAGCTTTGGCTTCTGGTGCAGTCCACAGAAAGACAGCAGTTTGCATCATGCCACATGTTGGAGCATGTTTGTACATGAGTGTTCCTCCCACTCTGATGGTGCTTTTATGTAATTCATCATAGTTACTGCTGAGATAGCAAACAGCCCCCTGGAGATGCATAAATAAATAATCAGAGAGTGTTCTGTAACTACCAGTTTACAGGGATAGCTTGTGTAAGCAACATGTGCCAGAGCACTGTGTGCTGAAATACCGGTATCTCTTGGACGTGTCTGAATGTCACTGAGATAAGGTATATGAGCCTGTATGAAGTACCTGCACAGCCTAAGCAGTGAACTTGTACAGTAATGAAGGATGTTTCTTCATTACTCTATTAGCAAGATTTTATTCTTTTTTTTTCCTGGTCTGATTCTACAAGTAGGGACTTTGCCTTGTAATTTGTCAGACTCACCTGTCCTGTTCTACAAAAAACCTTGGAGGACCCTCAGAGGCCTAAATTCTCTGTATGAAGTTCACCCCCTTCTGGGCATCTGTTACACCAATGATCATTTACGCATAGCCTGACTTTCTCCTTTTCACCGGGAGGCTTTCACTACACATCTCTCTCTATCATTCAAACCTTTTCTCAGACATATAGCATGACTATGTGGTAGAAAAATGATCTAGAGTTTATTGGACCCAAAAGGCTCTGCACTGACAGTTGTCATTGAAATGCAGCAAGAGAAAATAAGATACATCTGCCCTGATTGCCATGATCTCTTGTTGCTTCTGAATTTATTCCCTGACTTTGAAGCTTCTTTGAAGATGCTGTGAATTAGCAACAGCAAAACACATCTCGGGGATTCCTCTGTGGCTGGTGGCAGGGAGGAGGAGAAAAAAGGGATGCTGGTGCTGTTGAAATAAGAACCTGTGTTCCTTGCTGTGCTCCCAGGACTCTGCTTAGCGTAGAGGCCAGACTTACTGCTGTGAGAGGATGCAACTTGTTCCTACCCAATTCTGCCATGGCAAATTTGGAGTAAGAGCTGAGCAGGAGGCTGTGGGCAGGGATGCCTTTGTTTCCTGCACGTGAGTAGAGCTTATGGTGGATCCAGTGCCTGGAGCATTGCAGGGGATGCTCCACAGATGTGTGATGAGGTAGGACACAGTGCTACTGCCTGGACGGCCATTACCATCTTCTGGCTGGAGGTCTCTGCTCTCTGCAGTGATGTGGCCTGGATTAATCCCAGGATTGTGGGGATCATTGTTGGGTTTTTTCCTGGTTTTCTGTGTAGTTATTTAGTCCCTGCCTTTGCCTTCAAATGCTGCTCTCAATGTCTCTTTGAATCATAGAATCATAGAATCA
>NW_009217146.1:0-17967 GCF_000690835.1 Fulmarus glacialis | reverse complement strand
CCAACCTTAATGATTCTATAATTCTATGTTCTGGCGTCTAAAAAAGATGAAAAAAAAATGAGATCATGGTATAAACTGGATTATTAGCTAAATGTTATTGTGAGCATTTTTACACTTTGACACCGAAGTTATCATCTTGGATTTCACCACTGGCAGTCCTCTCAGATGATTGAGCCAATTCACTTTCCCAGAGTGTCTGCAGACTTAAAAATAGAATATTGTCTACTACCATCTTCTGATTAGAGAATATTGTTTTACAGCTGTAAAGAAAATGTTTAAAATTCAGTTTGGAAACACGTTTAGCTGGAGAGAATACTAGGATAAATTCAACAGCTGTGAATTTGCCATATAATTAGGACTATGGCCATGAAAACTTGAAGTAGTATTCCTGGCTTGTTTTTTTTCCTGTTTGTTTTGTTGTTTGGGGTTTTTTTATTCCTTGTTGACAAGCAGATTTTAATAAAAGCTTTTGTTTGTGGGGGTTTTTTCTCTTTACAACAATAATGATAAACGTGACATGCTAACAGGAAAACTGGTTGCAATGCGCATGCTGAAGAGGGAGGCCTAAACCAGGAGTCAAACATTCCACGTCAATCTGCAAGATTAAAATGTTTGTAGTCTAGCATTTTACACAGTTTTTATTGGAGTTTATCCAGATATTTGCATGCAAAGAATTATTGCTCAATGACAAATTGTGTTGATACAATCTAGTATGTTGGGAAATTTCCACGCTAGTATGGTCATGTGCCAAGTATGATACCTTTTGGGAACAATAAAATAAATGACGTGTTTTGGCCTCAAAAGATAAGTGGACAGCAACAGTGGTTTTCTATAATTCTGGAAACATCACAGTTTCTATATCCCTAACTGGAGGTGTATTTGTAATGGGAGGCCATTAGCATTTTTGCTAGTTTGTGCTAAGATTGTAGTACAAAAACCTAAAACCATAAACCATCCTTCAGCGTCTGTAAAATACTCCTCCTCTTAGGAAGAGGAGTCTCTGCATATATGCATACTTGGGCTATCTATACTCCAAAGTGTGATTCGTGATTGTGCTAAGTAGCACTTTCTCCCTACGCAGTTCAGATACCATTGTGAAATTGGCTTTGTGGACGTTGCCTGCAAAATTGGGATCTGACTGCATGGCAAGTCCAGCGTAAAAGCGAAGGACTGGATTGTTTCACCACATGCATCATCTGTGTATGCAGGAACCAGTTTCTTTTCAGAGCAGGGACTGTTTTTTCCTTAATGTTCAGGAACTACTGTGTGTACACAGTTGCTACTCAGCTGCAAACTGAGTAACTCCTGGTTTACAAAGTATTTCCAAAATTATTCTAGCACACTGTTGTAATGATATTCAGACCTGCACTAAAGCAGAATAGTTTATTTGATAATTAATTAGAGCAGCATTAATTGACAAGAGAAAATTATACCTGTTATACAGGAGCTAGTGTGCTCTGGGAACTAACAGATTCTATTTTAAATCTGCTCTTTTCCCCTTTATCTTGTATATTTTCTACTGTATAAAAATACTATTTTGGAGTTTGTCAGTGGACACTTGTTTCTCAGTCTCATTCACCTCTCACAGCTCTATGCAGCAGAGCTCTGCTTCTAATCATGACAGAGCTAGTGAAACTTTTTGGTGACAGTAACCCACTCCTACAGTAATCGCAGCATGTCTGGTAGTAGAGAGATTACTTCATAAAGCTTCATCTAAACCTTTGGGCAAACTGCAATACTGTGAGGGGAAGTCTTACGCTGAAGTGGATATGTAGAAATGTTCTGCTTTAGAAAGCTTGAGCTTACCAGGTTGATGTGTATTTGACAAAAATATTTGAAGGAACACAGATCCGATTCAAAGACTGGTGCAGCCATGCGAACACATTTTAAGCACAGTGGATGCTGGATCAGGCCTCTTCACTTAAGTCCTTCCTGGTTCTGAGGTTTTTCAGGCAAGGCTGGCGCTCCACCGCACACACTGTGAACAGTGAGAGCTGGAAGAAATTACTGTGTTCTGGATTTTAGAACCAGGTACTGAAAATCAGACATGCAAGATCAGTCAGGAAGTTGCATGAGGTACTTAAGAGCTCTTCAGTGAGCTTGCCTTAGAGGTAGGAGTAATAGGTTTCCTACAGTTTTGCTCTCCTACTGCCTTTGCAGCAGGGTCTGCATAGAAGAAACTAAGCCTGAAAAAGATGTGTGAAAATGAAGTATATTTGGTTTATATTTGCCAAAATGAAGTATATTTGTTGTACACAATGGTAGCGTTCTTTCGCCTCTTTGATAATATAAACATTTCAATGACATAAATGCTAGTTCTTAAGCTGACTAAGAGAGGAGGGGTCTCACACTTTTCAAATAAAGTTTTGAGGCTGAAAATTCAGTTTTCTTAAGTAACTGGGTATGTGATATCTGGAATTTCAGTATTAACGTCAATGGGGACCTTTCAGATAATTTAATTCACTTGTACTCTCCATAAATGTTTTTTATTTGGCAGTAAAACAATTGTAGGAACAAGGATTAGTTTGTGTGTTTTGTGAAGAGATTACACTTACCATTTATTGCACTTCATGTTTATGTTGGAATACCACTGACATTACGAAGTAAGCTGAAAAGGCTTAACTTTTAAAATGACAGCTGAAGTCTTAACACTGAAAGATCTTTGATGATTAGAAGAAATGTCTTCTCTTGAGGAAGAGCGATATGGGAAAAGAAAAAAGTGCTAGTGGGATTCAGGTCTCTGTCAACATTTTAATTACACAGCTCATGGTTTTTAGTCACTACTTAAGTCTTGCTTTGTGCATAGCTTTTATTTACTTCCGTTACATTATTTTGTAGTTGTTACTTACTGCCCACTGGGCAATGTCACACTAATGTAGTAGATAATAACGTTAGTACTACTTAAAAAGAGCAGGGTTTGTGGGGTTTATTTTGCTTTTGGTTCGGTGGTTTTTGGGGGGTTTGGTAGGGGTTTTTTTGTGGGGGGTGTTTGTTGTTTTTTTTTTTAGACACAGTGAAGGGAAAAGTTTTCAAGGTAACTTCTTAGTAGTTGGTGGGCATATGATTATAAATGTTTGTGAAGTCCTGTGTGAACTCCTACTTCGCCTATTCTGTTCCCGTGTGATGAGTTTTATTTTGTGTACCAGTTTGAATGGTGATAGCTCTGTATGTGATTAGTCCTATGGTCGCATTTGTTGACATAAAATACTGGCTCACATGCCTTGTGAAGAAAAGATAAGTGTCTTTCGTTTCAGGGGCTAGCTCTGTTTGTATGGAGCTGGTGATAACACTTGCTTTTAACCCATTCCACACCTTGCTTAGAAAGACCCACCAGCATACAGGTAGATTCTCTACTTGGCATGAAGCACTTCGGCTCTTGTAAGAGTCCCAGAAAAAACTAACAGAAAACTAATCTATCCATCTCTTAGGACACTGTTTTTAAGCAGGGGTAATATATATAAAAATATATATGTACTTGTACTTGTCAATCCGGCCTGCTTCCTGTCTTACAGTCCTGAAAGGCTGGAAATAACCAGTTTTAAACCCAGTAAATACATCGCTATTGTAAGTAACAAATACAGTTTTAGTAGCTTACTAACAGTTCAATGTAGTTTATTTACATACTGAACTCCACAAACAATTTTATCTATTTATAAACAGAATGTAAAGATGCTGTTGCAGAAATCTATCCAATGATTGAAATGGGTCAAAATTTGGAAGAAAAGGAAAATAATGATGTTTTACTTTCTTTAGTAGCTTAGAGAAGTCAGTCAATCTTGTCATTGCAATAACATGGGCACATACAACTTTTGTTTTCACAAGCTAGCTGGGGTTGCATGTAGCACAATGCAGTTTCTAATTCATACTGTCCTTTGAACTGTGTATTTCTTTTTCTTCATTTTCATTGCCTTTTTTCCTGTTTCTTCTTTTTTTAATGTCTGTCCTCCAACTCTTTCTGCCCAATTCTTTCTCCCCCAACTCTTTTCACTTGTCACTCTTCTGTTTCTAATTTCACGTACTAGAAATTTTGCTAGAGTAATGTAGAATTCCCAGAAAATAAGGGCTGATTTCTATCAGAGTCTATTTCCTGCAAAATAATTATATTGAAAGTTCTAAAATTTGCTTTAAGGATATAGACTATACCATTCAAGTCACAAGAACCAGAAGATCAGTTCAGGAGATCAGGACATCTCCAATCTAGTTTTCTTTTGTGATATCTTGATGTGTTTATGATGTTTCCTCTGCTTAAGCAAAACAGTTGTGTAGAGAAGAAAACCACTTTGCCATAGCAAAAGTGTTGTGGTCCTGCTGCTTTGCCTGTGCTAGGGCCTTGGAAAGCTAACTGTTGCTGTGAGGGGGTCAGCATATAGGGGGAGGCAGAGCCACCCCAAAAACCATGCTTGGTGCCCAACACTTCCCATCCATGTACCTCTTCGGTTGGCTCATCATTGCTCTCAATTCCCTTTCCTCTTCCTGTTCCTGCCAGAGGATCAGGCTTGCCCTGGTCCCATATTCTCATGCAGGCTTGCTTCTGCTGCAGAGAAGCCCTGAGATCACTCTGTTTGTGTTGGTTGCTCAGTGGTTTATTTGAAATGAGTTACTGACCTTTCTGCTTCCTTAGAGGCAGCTATTACTTCACAGCTGACATTACATGGTGTAAATAACATAGCTGAGAGCTGTAGGAACTGAATGAGTGAGCAGGAAAACTGAGTGAGCGTTCAGTTTGGCCCAGGGTGATGCAGCCAGCGTGTGGGAACAGTTCTTTTGCCTTTCCTTCTCTTCAGTGCTAAGCAGAGTTCTGTTGTTGGGGTGAGCAACCTTGTACCTTGTTCTCCAGAGCATGCAGTCAATGCCAGTATGATGAAATACAACATACAACCTCCTTGGTCTATAGATGGCATCATACAGTACTGCCACCAGTAAGGATATCTCCACATGATATTATTTCATATTCTTTGTTGCAGGATATTTCAATAAGAGGGATAATAATTGGTTTGGGCTGACTGTTTTAATACCTATTTTTGTTATGGACTGAATGACCAGCTATGGTTTCCTGTCATTGCCTGTAGTTTCCCTTGGACTTAGGCAAGCTCTTTTCAATTAGCCTGCTTTCTGAAGACTTCAGGAAACAAATCTGTTATATGTATCTATACGCAAGGGAAAGAACATCTATGAGGAACTGAAACCCCAAAAATCCTCCATGCTCTTATAATAAAACAGCAGCAATAACCCAACATTTTATGTAGTGCAAAACACTGCTGCTGCCATTTGCTATTAAATATTACAGAAGGATGCTGAAGGGGGTACATAAACCAAATCTGGTTATTTTTCAACGGTAGATCTCATAGTATTTTTCTTGGAAATCATACTCATCCTCTTCTTTCAGATCATCTTTTTTTTTTGTCTTTAGACAAATATCTTTGCTGCTTCAACATACAGTTACGTATTTAGTGGGCTTTCCTAATAGGAGTTAGCATTTCTTGCTATAGAAATTGGTAACACTATTAAAACTTCCCTCAGTTACTTGCTCTTAGGAAAAAGTGTTGCTCTGTTTTTCTTCCTATATGAGGTTTTTCAATGATCCATTTCTCTTTGGAAGTATTATTGGGTTTGATCTCATACTTAATTTGCTCTGTGTTTCTCATAAGCTTGCAGCGTGCTGAGAGCTTGCTGGTTTCAGAAATGTGCCAGTGTTGGTTTTGCCTTTGAATTGGTTGCCGTTTACAAGCCAAATGCTAACAGAGGTGGTTACGAGAGCCGTACTGTTGTCTTTTTTATTTTTATGGTGGTGTTTATGGATATAGTGATACCAGGCCTATTTGTGTGCACAGCAGAGGTTACACAAGTGTACAGGACAGGAACTTCATGGAGTTATACGGCCTTTTGAGAAAGGCTTCCAGCTCTTTTCAGGCCTTGACAAAGTTGCTCACCTGTGAAAGCTTTACCAGTAGAAACTTGTTGGAAGGAAAGCAGATCCAGGTGGCTATTGTGTAAATGTGGGGAGACCTTGTCTGAAAGGTTTTTAAAGGGAGAGAAAATTAGAAGAGGGAAAGTAGATGTTTTAGCTTGTCCTCAGTTCTGGGGCTGTTTATACATATATGAGAGAGTTGTCTGTGAGAAATTGAATACTGAGATAATTTCACACTTGTGACTAAATGAATTTAATTAAAGTTCTTTATTGCTCTTTCTCCCTGCTCCCACAAACACTTACTCAGTATCTTTATGTGGCTGTTAAAAGGGTCATTAGAGTAGAAAAGAAAGCGTATGTTTTATTCTCCTGACTATCGGGGGGAAAGATAAAATGGCTAGAATTAATAAAAATGCCAGGTTTCAGATGTGCTCCAAACCACTGGGGACATATAAGTGAACGCTGATGGGGAAATGGCTTCAGCTTGTAACTGTCTGTTGGCTAGAGTTGTTTTTCAGTCCATTTTGATCATAGAAGTTTTGAAGAAACTTTTCTTATTACTGCATCTTTTTAGGATTTGTTGGAGAGATGATACGTACTTTCTTGTAGATTTTCTTTTTTTTTAAAGGACTATTTAATTTCATCCCCCGGTAAGATTCTTTTCCACCTGGGCGATCTTAGTTTCATTTTGAGCAAAATATGGGTTGCTACTTTGACCTACTCAGGGAAGTATCTGTGTGCACGTATCACAAAACACACCAATACCTGCATCAGTCTTAAGGCAGAATTATCAGGCCTTACTTTCCAGAATCTCAGAATTAAAGATGATATTCCTTCAGCCCCAGTCACAAAGCTGAAATTATTTCAGAATTTCCATTACATTTGTATTGTTGACAATTCTTGTTCTCCCTGCAATATGGAGAATTTGGATATGAAAAGTCTTCATTCCTAAAAAAAATTCTGGTGAATTTTGTATTTATTTGATTTTGAGGGAACAAAAATTCATAAGTAAATGAAAAAGGTATAAGAAATATTTTTTTATAATAGATTTCTAGATATATTCAAAGGTATTAACTAGCTGATTTACCTGGTTTTGCTTTATATAGTGAACTAATAGTGAGAGAACACTTGAAAGTTTACTTTGTTCTTCTTTTCAGAAGTCTACTTTCTGAAAGCAGAGTTCAGTCAATGTCGCTTAGTAGCAAAGTAGCTTTGCCTTTTCTACAAGTACAAGTTCCTCCTCTTCATGGGTTGTGGAGTAGGCTTTTTGTGGAGTTATCTTCAGACAGCCGTGGACTGTAAATGCCAGGTTACCATTCTCTGATTTGAGGTAAAATAGTAGCTTCCTTTCACAGATCTGGTCTCACTTTTTGTTCCTGCTTCTCTTGCATGTTTTGTATAGGGCAGGTGGTTGGGAAAAGGAGGAACAGCTTAAAGTGTGCTCGGTATCTACTGAATTTAAAAAAATTACCCTTATCACTTAGATGAGTACAATTAAAGCATGTTACCCTGCTTAGATTTCGACTGGTTTGGGTGGAGCTGGGCAATGCGTAGCTTCAATTGTGCTGAACTGGAGATAAAACACTCCCTGAGAATTCTAGTTTCAGGTCAATAACCTTGTCTCTGTACAGTATATAAGAATCTCAATGCATGCTATTTCATTAGTCCTTAGTAAGCTGAAATCAATATGGGTTGCACTTTTAAGCAATATACTGTATAAGAAACCATGCAAGGCAATCTCTTGGGGGGTTTCTTTTTTGTTGTCACTTGAACTATATGTAACAAGAACCACAGAAAAAAACCCAGCTCTTCAAAGAACATATTCACTAAAGTGCTTAGTGTGATTCAGCATTGTCTTGAAGGCCAGGGCAAAAAATATCTTAAAAGTACAGGAGGAAAGAGGGAGGTATACAAAAGCATGATTGTACCATCGTTTGAGACAAATGTCAACAGCTTCATGCTACACGAGTTGGGTATTTATGTCATAATGCTTACATTAAAGAAAAATAAGTGCTTTCTTTCAGGATGATGATGTATACAAGGTATAGAAGGATTAAATCACTGGCTACACTTACTATTAAGAAATAAATATAACAAGTACAACAAGACGAAGCACTACTTGTACTATCTTGTTTGTATCCCCAGTACTTCTATCTGTTGATGTTAAAATGGATCATGTACTTTGATTTATAGAAGCAAAGTGAATTTAAACAAAAACACCTGCTGTTTATTGAACACTTCTAAAATCTTGTGTTTTGCAGAGGTGAAAAGTAGCTAACTGCAAGTAGAAAAGAGTGCTCTTTTATCTGATAATTCTATTTCAGCCTTGTACTAGCAAACTTGGACACTGTCACTTGAGCAGAGAGAGAGAAGACAGTTTTTATAACTCTGAAAGGGTGTTTTAGTATGGTAGTAACTACTACAACATTTTTTTTTTTTATAAGAGTGATTTTGATCCTTTTTGTTTGTTGTATTCCCAGCTACATTCATGCTATGCCCTTTGCATGGTTATTCTCCAACAGACAAATGTATGGCTTGCATATCTGAAGCAACTGTGAATTTTGGCAACAAAGCTGTTTTTCTTGCACAAAGTGGATGAGTTATATTCAAACAAATGGCATGCTTTTAAAGATAGGTGGTGTGAAGTCGTGCTTTATAAATTTGCTTGCTTCTGGGTAACTGGTGACTTCCCACTGTACATAAGGTATAGAGTCATGGGAGAGCTGTCCCTGCAGACCCATTCTTGTGCACTGGGCCGTGTAGGTTTGGATGTCTTCACAGCAGTAATTTCAATAAATGTGCATTTGTTCTGAACGTGGATCTGGTGCTCTAAAAGAGGATATGAAAAAAGCCCACTCCCAGTTTTTTTGCACTGGAGTAAATATCAAAAGGGATTTAAATGAAAGAGAAGGGAGGGAATGCTAATGTGAGTCTGCAGGTGCAACATTTCAGATTGCATCTGTGATTCCCTATCTAAAGTCACTGTCCTATTGCTGCAACTTTTTTCCATTTATTATTTTCCTGAGAAAATGCTTTTCCGGAGTTAATGCATCAGATCAAATCTGGAATAGGCATTAAATTTTCTTTCAGTCAGTAAAAAGTCACTTGATACTTTAAACTTATTCTGGGAGTTTAGGGATAAAAAACTTCATTTGAATTTGCAGATCTTCTTTTGTGAAATATTGGAAGGTAATCTGTGGAAGCTGGTACTCTCCTGGTTGGAAGAGCCCCATGATTTTTCTCATGCTAGGGCTTTGGCTTGTTCCCACAAATGTCTTTCTATTTCTCATATATGGAAATATTTTAATCTACTCTTTTTATATATTTTTAAGATGAGGTTGGTTCACCATCGTCTTTTTCCCTGGAGGACACAAATAGTCTAGGTAGTTTCTTAGAAAAAAATTTTAGTTCTTCTCAAATCGTAAATTATATCTGTACAGACGTTCAGATCATGCTTTCTGGTGTTTGTCAGTGTATGGGAAAATACGGGATCCATAAACTGATAATTGAGAAAACTGTACCCCATCTTTGATTTTGGAAAGTGGAGAATGAATGACTTAATTTCCCTTGTGAAACTTGTCAGTTCTGTAATGTAAGTGCTTTCCTTAAGTTACAGTACTTTGAGAAGAAGGATCAAGTAGGGACTTGAAAGGAGATTCAAATGGGACTTCAGTGACAAAAGCACCTCCTACCAGCATAAACAAACAAACTTTTGGTAATAAGATAATCAATATGACAGTCAAATGCAATGAATTGCAAATGCAATTGATCATAAAGTATAAACTTAAGTCAATCATTTCTATTCAGATTTGTGAATAACTTATAAAAAATACGGAAGGACTTTCTGATATTTAGGTTATTTCATTTGTGAAAGTGAGATGTATGAATTACTAATGTGTTCTTTAAGAAAGAGAATCTTTTTCCATGATTATTCCAATCTCAATGGTTTGAAAGCAGTCAGGATTATTGTGTTGCTCACATCATACTCTTCCTTTATGTACTTTTCTGGGTTTAGAATTTCTCACTATTTTCTCTGTTTAGCATTCCCAAATATTAAGTGTTTTTCCCAAACTGACTGCTGTAATGCAATCTGAAATATTATTTTCTATATTGGAATTATATAAAATGGCAGTTTTCCAAGTGCCTTGCAATGAAATTGGTTCTCTCATTGTGCTCAGCAAACATCAGAATGATTTTCCCTGCAGTCTCGAATGCAGAAGCTTTAAAATCATGAATTATCATAGCAATCCATTTACTGTTAATATTCTTCTTCTGTCCAGCTATATTTTGAAAAAACTTTCCTATTAGGTGATAATGTAAAGAAAAAAAAAAGTAGTTCAAAATCGGCTGAAGTGTATTTAGAGATAGGTCAGTTTTTAGAAAGAAAATTATAAATTTTGGACAGGTTAGAAAATTAAAGGCAATGTGTGTGCATGGTGCATCTTTTGGTTTTCTGTTTGGCTTTTTTCCCCTCATTCATCACAGACTCTGGATCTGAGCATTAGTTATGTTTATCCTTTAATCCTACTGTCTGGGCTTGTTTATGTAAGATTTATTATATAGCCAGGATGGGTAGTTAAATTAAAAACAAAACTGACCCTCAGTCAGTGCAAGAATACCTAAGAACAGATTACTTTACATAGACAAGTTAAATTTATTCTCGATTCATTATGTAAGAGTTGGACTCCACGTTTCCTGAGTCAACGTGAGACAGAAATTACTGCCAGTTGTATCTGCTGTTTTGCACTTAGCTCTCTAACGTATGAACAGCAAAACAAGGAGGAAGAGCAGCTGTGTACTTTTTCTATAAGTATTACCTTAAGATAGAAACTCACTTAATGACCATGTTTCATTGTTCAATTAATTAAAACACTATTATAATTGAATATACTTACTACTGGCTCTGTACAAATCTCACCCAGTAGGATTTTTGTTGATCCCTGGTAACCTTTACTTTACGGAAAATAATTAATAGATACTAGAAGCATAGGGCTTGGGTGAACGAACATGAAAACCATAATATTGTGAGTGCTCCCACCTTTTTTTGGACATGAAACCACTTTTAATAGGTATAAATTACATTAGGGATTGAATGTATTTACCTTAAAGTAATTGTTGATATTACAGCTTGTTTTGTTAGGGCACTGTAGTTTGAGGCTGGGTTCCTGATGCTTTTCAGCTTGTTTTCTTCCTTCATTTGATGAACATGCTGAAGCAGACTGGAAATAACCAGATTGCCTAGTTGTCTGGACAGTGATTGAAGTAATAGTTGTGGAAATCACAGATGTTTTCACTCAGTGTGCATTTTGTATTCTGTATTTATAGGGCAAGTATAGAAAAATTGTGGTGGGCTTGTCCTGATGTGCTGGTAGGAGCTACAGATTAAATTCATCCTGGTTTAAAAGACCTACGTGAGGTTTATTCATCTTTAAAATCCCACTTAAATCCTGTTTTAATGTCTTAAGTAGGATTTAAATGATGTCTAGTTTAGGCCCTTTGTAGACAGGGGGGAAAATGACCCTAATAGGTTACTAGAAACGTAGTATTTTGCAATTTCATCAAGCCATATGTAACAGGATTTCAGGGCCACTGATGGACTAACCTTTTGTGAAATCCTAACTGCATATTATTTGAATAAATATCATTTCCACTTCATCAAAAAACCCAAAGGAAATCAAATGGTTAAGTGACCTAGCTTAGGGTCTTAAAAATGGATATTGCCAGCTCCATTTCTTATCTGACTGCTCCCTATGGCTCCCACACATTTATTTCGTTTTAAAATGGTTTCTCATTTGAAAATAACATTTTGGGAGGTTTTTTGTTCTTTGGGGTTTTTTATTGCTGCTTGTGAAACACCCATGCAAGCTAAAGGCAAAGTAAATTAAAAAACACTGTAGGAGAAATGCTGAAATCAAAGTTGTACGAAGTAACTTGTGTAAAAAATAAACTGGAGAATACCCCCGCCCAAGCTCACTTGCTTTGATGCCTCTATCATTTATTGCATATTCCTATAGTTGTTCATGAAAAATCTAGGTGGAAATGTCAGTTTTCAATTATTACATCTTTAACAGTGATGCAAAGAGGTTAAAAATCCTAGTGATGAGACTGTAAATCTGAGCAAAAATTTAGTGGAATTCTACAGTTGTTCTGGGCTGTGGTATTAGTCGTATAGAGGAGACGTAAGCTTATCCTGAAAATATGTGTTCATTAAAGTCATGTTTCTTTGCTCTGAGTGCAGCAGGCTTATGGGTGTGTGGTTCTGTGGTTAGAACAGGAGAATACAAGTACGACAGGAACTCTGACTCTGCACCAGCTCTGCCGTTAATTCTCTGTGCGATCCTGGGCAAACGACGAAACCTCTGCTGTTCATTTTGCCCATTCATACTGGATAAAATGCTGATTTCAGAATGGGCCAAGAACCTTAATTAGCAGATGTTTGATTTGCTTGAGATTCTTGGAGAAGAGATGCTATGGAAGTTTAAAAAAATACACATAATTATTCACCTAGACTACAAAGTTTTGCTAATATCCCAGCACAGCTATGCAGTGAAAGATAGTGCATTCTTTTGCTGTGTCAGGAGTAGGTGGTTTTGGCTTTCAAAGGCCAGAGTAGTGTTTAATTTAGTTTTGAAAAATGAAATATTAAGTCACACATCTGTACAGTGTATTATTATTATTATTATAAACTATATTTAGGATAATATTGAGTATTTTTTGTCAGCTCACGGTTTATTACAAAGTAAGTCTAAATCTAATTCATTGCTGTCACAAGCTTTTTAAGGTGTGGTATGAGTGCAGGTTTTACTTAATTTCCCCCCTTAGGCAAAGTATTTGTTACTTAATTATGTGTAATAATTTTCTATCTTTTTGCTCATCATCTTGGGAGCACTAACAAACAGATCAGGACATATGTTTGTCAGAAGCAGCATAGACTGACAGAAGAAGAACAAATCAGTGGGTGGGGACATGCAGGAGATGTTCTTTTGAGGCTTTGTATTTGGAGAGATTTGAATTGCAAGACTGAAACCACTGCTGAAGTGATGAATCAAGCTTGAGGCGTGATTTAAGGGAGGGTAGTTTTAACGCAATGCAACAGGCCTACTAGGGAAATTAGGATTTAGGGGTCTCCAAAATAAAATCTGTCAGAGTAGGTGGGCTATCTTTTTTTTCTTCATTAAATATTCCGCTGAAGTGGAAAAAAAATACATCTAGCCAAATGGTCATTTAGACATTACTTTGGTCAAAGCATAAAATAAGAGGAAGACAAAGTCATTACATCAGCAGAGAGTGGATTAAATTTATTTGGTCTTTGCTAAATACAAACGTGTGCATGGGGAAAGGGTTGCTGATACAGATTATTAAAACATGATTGTAAAACACATATTCTCCATGATTGCTTCTGTTTGCTAGTTAATGAGAAAAGTGTGTTGCTGATTGTCTTCTAAAATTGGGCTCTAAATCATCAAAGTTTTAAATTCACAAGAAGTCTAGCTTCTGTATGGGCTACCATTTGTAATATCTATGTTTGCACCATGTGTAGCAATTGAAAACAATTTGGATTTAGAATGATAGTACTCTGTTACCTCTGTGACAACAGGAACCTACAGCTTCAATTAGTGGTCACGCCACTATAGGAGGCATAGTACATTATTCTGAGTAAACACAGGATAAAGTGTACGGTGTTTTGCCTTGAGGAGCTTAAAACTGAAAGATGGACTGACAAACCGTGGGCAAGATAACAAGATGCTGCAGGCCATAGGTTGATATAAAATGCAGATGTCTTTGCAAGAATAAAATTGTTTTATTTTCTGTTGTGCTTTATCTTTTTAAGGGTAGCCATTCTATTGACACTCAGGAGTTCCAGACCAGGACAAGAAGAGGAACATGAGAGTGGGGATGTCATGAAAAACGAATGTTGAGAGAGGTAAGAATTTAATGAGTTCTTGTTGCCTGACAGAGATAGCAGGGTCTTTTGCATTGCCCAGTCTAAATTAAGTAGACCAGTATCAGTTCCTCAAAAGATCTGACAGCAGCCATAGTGTAAGAAGGAGATCTGTGATTATCCAGACAGACTTGTCCAAAACTAATCATTTGAAACCAGCTTGACTTTTTCTGGGAAAATGTAGCAGGTGGCATGGATAACAGAAATCTGGCCATCACGTTTTTTATACCATCTTGCATGCTTATCAAGCAGTATTTCATTTGTTATATGGACTTACTAAGATGATTCTGAAATGTGTATACTAGTTGGCTGGTAAAGCATCTTCAAGAAATTGCTGTTAGTGATCCTCTATCAAATGAGAAAGTTGTTGTAATGGCATTTATGCAGGATTTGCACTTTTGGGTCGAGTAGAGTTACATGCTTTCCTTGCTGATAGGGATGGTAAAATAGAAAGGGTGCGTATTGCATTTGCAGGTAACACTATGCTACAACCAATCTGAAAAATGGGAATAGCTTTGAAAACTATGTAGTAAAATAGTATTGAGAAAATATAAGAAAATTAATTAAGAAAAAGTGTCAAATTATGCACTTAGAAAGGAATAGTTAAATGGTCATTCTGTAGGAAAAAATGCATTAAAAATTGCTAGGGCTTCTGGTGGATTGTGATGCAAATAGTGGTCAACATGATTATTTGTAAAAATGACAAATGGGGATGTTTAAGTAGATGTATCATTTGTAGCAGATGTAAAGTAATCCTCCACTCCATTAAATGCTCTTACAGTTTCATCTGAACTACTATTTTCTGTTATTAGCCTTAAGTGGCTAAAACAGTAGCAGGTTAAACATTAGGAAAGGTTTTCTTAACTCTAAGAATAGTGTGGTACTGGAATGATTGCCGGCTTGTGGAGCTTCCACTGGAGATCTTCAGGAACTTGTTAGATCTTCATTAGTTAGGTGTGAGTTGACTGCACCTGAAAAGAAAGGGTAGGGGCAGCCCAATTGAAATCTTAAACCTCTTTCAACCCCGTTTTCTGTGATTCTGTATATCATTCATATACACATATGAAAACCCTGCTTTTTAGTTCTGTTATTATCCATTGAGCATGCTTAGCCCAGAGATTTGTGATTTTAGTGGGACGTAAAGTGAGAATTCTGCGTGCGTTGCCAGAAGGCACTGATATTTTTATGCTTCCATTCAGTAATACTGCCTGAGAATCTTTTGAGGAATGGAATAACTACATGCCTTGGACAGCATATAAATTTACTGACTCTGCATTTTACAAGCTAGATGTATTTAATACATGGCTCGGTTCATTATGGTACACCAGTTCATTTATAGGTTCTGTTACATCTAAGAACTTGCTAAGGGGCTCCTCCATGGCTCCAGTCCATTGACAATCACAGCTTTGCTGGGGTGTGATGTTTGTTTGGGAGAAGTTGGAAGTGAACCAAAATCAAGTCTAAAGTTGGGATTTTCTTAATACAGTGAAATATATTCCAGATAACTAAGATTTACTACATTTTGAGGAGGTTTTGATAGTTTTGTGTCCAATTCCTGTGGAAAAGGAAAGGAAGTTCTCATACTTTTTTGCAATGTCAAGTATAAATTTCCAGGTATTTGAACAAATACAGTCAAATAAGTAGTAGCTTTAAACTGTAATTTCACGCCTCCTGGACCATCTAGATCATCCTGGAAAAGGTATGTAATTTCAAAGAGCTACTTAAACAGTGGGAAGCTTTTGAGATATTTTCACGGTATCTCTAAGGTCAACCAAGAAACTCAAGCAAAGATCCTTGTAGAGAAAGAATACAAGGAAGGCCAAAATGTGGAAAAACTGATTGGATGATAGCTGAACTGTGTCTCTAGAGCTCTGTCTTGTGCCAGTGAAAGGCAACTGCTAAGAAATTGTGTTTAACAAGAAGCCAAAAATTCTTCTCTAGTTGTGTGTCAGGTTTTTAGGTGGAGTTACATGACCCAGTTTGTCATTGGGTCCCTACTGTATTCTCCCAACCTTCTCTATAATCCAGGCTATGAATTATAGATTATTTTATAGCCATTGTTTCAAAGAACTGTTTATCCCCTAATAATTACTTGCAAGCATGGTGATACATATTGAGTTCTAAAAAAAATAATTGTGGATAGATATGACCTGAAGAAAGCAGACCTTTGGACTGCTTTCATTCAGGTTACGTAAGGTAATATTTTGTGCATTATGTCAATTGTTAGGAAGATTAGGATGGCACCATTTCCTAGGGTTTAAATGATTAATTAGAAGCTTGGGTTGAGATATAAAATTTAATACTCGTACCAGTATGGTCAGCTTTAATTTTGCTGACTGAAACTGTAATGGACTGCTATGTAAAGCCAGACATTCCCACTTCTAGCAAAAGTGGAAATGCAACTGTTACGCAGCTCTTTAGCAAGAGGTAATTGCTTAAATCATGTTTAAGTTATATTTGCAAAATATTTCTAAACCACTGGACTGTTTCCCTTTTCATTTTCATTACAAGATTTGAAAATTTTTTGAGTGGGGTTTTTTGTTCCTCTTACCCCTTTACTTTCATAATATCTAATACATATTTAAAATGTTGAATTTTATCTTCTTTGTTATCACCATTGAAACTTTGGTAGAACTGAGTAAATGAACATACTGTGAACAAAGCTGCCTCTTGACCCAAGTTGTTGTTAGCTGTGTTGCCTGCATATTAACAGATAAGTTCAATTCGCAGATAGGCTAAATATTCCTTCCTGGTTCAGAATTCAAAGACTTTCTTATTGCTGCCCAAAAATGAGTAGATAAAAGTGCCTCCAAACTGATTTCCCTTCCTTTAGTCCTGGGTCTAGCATGAGTTTGGTAGTATGTTGGATCAGTGTTCTGGCGGAGCTCACTTGTTACAGCCTGTGATGGTTCCTGGGATCTCTGGCACGTATAAATGGAGATAGTAGGAGGAACTATTGTTTCCCTCTGCTGCCTATCTGTAGTTTGTGGTCTCATAATAGAAAGGGGCACTTGTGTGGGGCCAGAAATCTAGGCCTGAGAGTATTCTTGCCTGTGATTGAATTTAGTATGTTCTCCCGCTAGATGACAGGACATTGTAGAGCTGTGCGGGGCCATGGGATCCTGCAGTTACACTCGGTACAGTGCAGTGGTAGCCTCAATTTCCAGTTTGGAAAGCCAAAGAAAAGCCAAGCAGGGGAAAATCAATGAAGAAACCTTTCATAGTTTATTGAGGCCTATCAAAGGGTGCAAAACACAGGAGCCTTATGTCATTTCCTTGTGGTTAATTTCTAATGGGTTAAAAAAAAAAAAAAAAAAAAAAACCAAAAAAAAACCAATGAAAGTTGACAGACATGTTACTTGAGTTACTTTTATCTTTTTTTCATTTGGCCAGCAAAAACTTCTAGATTAAGGAATGTAACTTTCAAAGTATTTTACTGATTTATTTTTAAATTTTTTTAATATACAAAATGTGATGGGTTCTGGTCACGGGTTTTAGAGGTGACCTATCCAAGCAAAACTCTGGAAAAGTGAATAAGCACATTTTTATGAATATGTACATGGCGAGCAGCAGTGAGGAGCTGGATAAAAGAAACAGTTTTGAGAATAAGCAAGTCTGAAGCCACAAAAGTCATAGCTATGCTGGTGAAGTAATAGTTTACCCCCCTGAGGACATTACCTTGTACTGAGAGAGGACTGTGTGCTGCTAATGACTGCTGTAAGAGGAACGTCCTTTATGAGAGGTGGGGCAGAGCTCTGAAGCAAAATCTCTAATGTTGGGACCTCTGTTATACCATTTGCTCTGCATCTCTGGTGGGCTTTCTTTTACCCTGCTTAGAGCCCTGACATTGATAGTGTAATTTGGATGTTCTATGTCCCATCTCTATACTTGGGGCATTAGAACGTGTTTCTGCCCTACAAAAGTGGGCACTGGTGGTGGTGGGGAATCTTCCAAAATAGTTTTCTATGACACTAACAAAGCTCCCTTTCCCTGCCTAGTATTTTAATTGAAACACCACACTAGATGGGGGCAGGCAGGTATTCTTGTCATACTGAGGAAGGACAGCATGACAGCTTGAAAAGCACTGCCATTCACTCTTCCCCATCCCCACGCCCCC
>NW_009217145.1:0-2716 GCF_000690835.1 Fulmarus glacialis | reverse complement strand
CCAACTGGATTGAACTCCGTTCATCACAACTCTCTGGGCGCAGCCAACCAGCCAGTTTGTTACCCAGCAAAGAGTGTACCTGTCTAAGCCATGAGCCACCATGTTATTTAAAATCTATCGTTATTTAAAATTTAAAATAAATATTGTTATTTAAAATTGAGTTTGCTTACTTAATTTCCCCATGAACTTCCATTTGGCCTTGAACAGCAGCAATACACGCACCTGTGCAGTGCTTCCACCCAGTAGATCTCAGCCTGCTTCTTACAAATGTCCTGTAGCTAAGTGTGGTAGAGCAATCCCCCCCACAGGACAATGAGGAAAGTGTCTTGAGGAATAGGGAGTGGGGACAGCAATATGAAGGTCTCTACAGAGGTATCTTTAAGGAAAGACATCACATATGGCAGAATTTCAAAGCAGTCCTGCACGCTATGTCTGCCTCTCCAGCTACTCCGGTCTTCTGCGTAAAGGACAGTCAACGGCAGAGCTGAGAGGATGTAACGGATTTGCTAGCTAGACTTGGCAGAAAAAAGAGACACTGTACCAAGCTGTGTTACATATGTCTTTAAATGCCTTGTCTGCAAGAAGCAAGTGATCATACGTAGGTAGAACATAAGGGGATTGTGCTATCCTATACAGAGGATAAAAAAAGCTGAAAATAGGGGTTCACAATACTAAGGGGAGCATTTGCATGCATCCCCCTGCCCAGAACGGTAAGAATTCCAGCAATCCAACCATTCCTGTTACCAGGCACAGACTCTAAATGAGCCTGAAACAGGTTTCCACCCCCAGAGCACAGAACAGGAATCACCCTCTCGAGTCATGGCAGAGTCTCAGCACGGCCCCCCCGGAGCCACGGCCCATAGGTCAGACTGTGCGGGGCCGAAGGGGTCGGCTCTTCTTTCTGGCTCAGAGCACGCTCTGCTCGCTTACTTTGAAAAGATCCCGACACCGCTTCTCAAAATGCTAACATCTGTATGTGCCCACCTGCAAACCTTCCATCTCCAAGAGCAATAAGGAAGGACACATAGTCCCCAAATACAGTGCTGTCCATAGAGAAGTCAAGTGTGAAAATGCCATTTGTTGAGGTCAGTGGGAGGCTGCTCTGGACGTAACCACCGTTTAACCTTTCGGGGTTCTATGTCATTCATTTTTAATAATGCTAAATAATGCATTCTGAAGCCACTATCACACAGTGTACAACATCTTTAGGGAGAATGAAGACTCTGAAGGCCACCAAGTTTTTCAAGTCCTCTCCTCCAGGGCATAATTCCCTCAGGATTTCAGTAGCTCTAGCTGTGCGGATGCCTTTCAGCTGCCCATAATCTGTAGAGCAGCTCTTTGGCGAGTGCTGCGAGCTATTTATGTGAGCTGCAGCCTTTCTCCCAGCAGCTCTGCCGATGGCTGTTGGAACTACAATGACCCTAAAAGTGTGGGTTACCAGCACGACTAGCATCTAATTGCAGTGTTTGGGATGCTGCTCGTAGCGTACGACGCTGAGGAGCCCGGCCCAGCCGTGCTGACTCTTCCTACCCTTCCCAGCTGTGTCTCCAGAGACAAGGAGCGCTGCTTGACACTACGCCGCTCTCTCTGAGCAGGAAGAAGGCAAAGGCAAAGGGGCTACGGGCAGCTATAACCCCAGTATCACCCTCTAGGTCATTTCTATTGATGTGTCTTCATCTCCCCAACAAGGTTGTGAAATAGGGCAGAGCTGCTCGGGGAGCGGGGGGGGAGTGGTGGGGATGGGTGCAAAGAGGTGCATACTCTTCCTTTTTGTTATTTTTAGAAGGACATGACAAAGCCAGTGTGGAGCTTTGATTCAGGGAGCTGGGTTCTTCTGTTTAGAGAATGGCTCATTTGCAAAAGGAAATTTTGTTCTGAAACAGAATGTGGGAAGATCGATTTTTTTTTTTTTTTTAAGTTGGTATGAGTTAAATGGATTGGAATGGCTTTGATGTTCTACCAATAATAAGGACATTTTGTTACTTTAATGATTTTGGAATGGAAACTGTACATGTGTGAATAAGAAAACATCAACATGGGACTTCTTACTGAATAGAAAGTGCTTTTTTGAATATCTTTCTAGAATGAAATGTTGTCCAAACAGCATTTTAAAAAACTTTTAATATCGACGACACTAGAACTCGCTTATGGTAACAAATTTCTGATTTCCTCTACTCAACAATTTGCTTTCAGAAAGAGCTGCTTACCTCTGGCTCTGCTCCTGAAAATAGATAACTGGAGGTTTTGGCTACAAATGGTTCAAGGCTCCTCATACGTGCCGTCACACTGAGCACAGGGCTTCAGCTGCTGCCGGACAGTGATCCATCCCTGGGGAGCGGGGCTTCCTCCGTTCATCCGCAGGCATTCTGGCACTGGTTGACAGATTAAAATCTTCCACTGTTTGGTGCCTCAGACATCCTTCTGTTGAGACACCGTGTTACACTGGCACTGGTATCATGCTGGCACGGGCTGTTGCTTACTAAATACGTATTCTGTGCTGACTTTTCGGAATTATTTTTTTCAAGGATATGTTTGTACTGAATTTTTTTTTTTTTAACAAAGGTTTACTCTGTTCAGGATGTGAAAGGAAAAAAAAATGTTTTCAACTGAAATAAACAGAAAAGCGTGTGATGAGAGTCGGTACATTTGAAGCTCCTGGAAGTGGTAAAATGACAGAAGCATGGACATGTGCAGGTCTGCGTTACGGGACCGTGCA
>NW_009217144.1:0-11975 GCF_000690835.1 Fulmarus glacialis | reverse complement strand
TGATAAACATTCTTTGGAACCACTCTGACCAGAGAGCAAGCAGAAGTCAGTATGGGCATCACAGACCGAGCAGAAAGCATGTTTTGGGACGTTAGAGATGTAAGGATGCAGAGAGTTTAACCATGGAAAGGGAATAGTTTATTTCTTTCCTTCAATTTTCTAAACTTTTAACTGTTGTTTTTAACTACACAAAATGTGGATTAGTGATGAAAGGAGTGATTTCTTGTTTAGACTGTTATCAAGCCTTCAAAGTGCCTGTGCACAGCACAATGGACCCTTACTTGGATAGGTGCTTGTGAAACTGCCCTTCACATATATGTTAAAAAGCTTGTGCTAATATTTTGGACAGGTGCTGCTCTTTCGCTCTATTTTCCTGGAAGTACATTTCATAGTGGTGGCCCTTGGATTCCCCTGAGAGTCAGGAGTAGTCTGTTTTATACTGCCAAGAATATTTATTGGATATTAAACTTACTGGAGTCATCTGTCTTGCAAGACAATCTTGACAAGCCATCCACGAATATAGCTTAGTAGGTTATTAATTACAGGTCAGAAAGAGGTGCGAAATAATGGAGAAATTCACACTTTCTATTTTGGTTTTGGGGATTTTTGTGTGTAAGCCAGTGAATGCAAGATTAAGACCAGAATAGTCCTGGTGTGTGGTGTCCTTCACCCTGTCCCACCCCTCACTAGTCATCCCATTTATCTATAGAAAAGGGCATTATTTTTTTCTTCCAAATAACTTTGGAAAGTTTTAGTTTTGTCCTGTTTTTGCAAGAAGTTGCCTGGGAAATGCTTAGCAATTTTTGGTTGAACTAAATTGTTTTCATTTAGCCCAAGTTCCTTGAGACTCCTACTTCACCCAGCTAGTGATATTGGAGCTTATCCCTCTCAGCTAGTCCCATTTGTTTGTTTTTCTGTGTCTATTCCTCTTTTTGTTGGTTAAACTAATTTTGGACTGATTGCAATGGGACTAGAATGAGGACTGGTAGGCAATACCATAGACGACTGTTCCTTTGAATGACTCTGCTTTACATAACTTATTGCTTTTCAAGTGTTGTGTGCATGCGAGAGATGAAAAGGAAATGCTCTGTGGGCTGTTTCATTGCTCAGTTTGCAAAGAGAAGAATTCAGTTCGAAAGGAAAAGGTATAGTCAGCCTATGGCTAAAGCATCCAATATTAGCAGATGATGACAGGTGAAGTATCAGCAAATGTTTATCTACCATAATTAGTAGGTACTAATTTCTACCTTTTTAAGCAGTCATTTCCCTCTATCGACATGATCAGACAAATCCCAGTAGATCTTACTGTTCCTGCTTAAGGCTGTGTCAACATCCAGTGATGAGACTCCAAAGGTACGGTCTCTTCCAAGATGCAATTATGTTAAAAATAACTGTCAGAGTTGCCTCTTAATGAGCCTTGTTGTTGATGCAGCGGCTGGCACTCTGATTTCTTGGAACATAACACTTGCAAGACTTTGTTCTTATATGAGATGTGACGGCAGGCTTTCACAAACTGGGAGACTCTGAGCTGCCTCACACCGCGCTGAATTCTTGAAACACTTTTTTTGATGATCAGTACAACTTCATGCTCACCGCTTGATAATGCCTATGTGGGGTTTGAATCCCTGTGAAGAAGACATGAGTAAGAGGCACCAAACACATGAAAAGAGTCAAATTTAAGCCAATGTCGGTTAAACAATGGGACAAATCTCACCCTGACAGCTCTTTTGCTCATAAGAAAGCAAAACAGTTGCTTAACTGTGTAGCTGTCAAGTAATGTACTAAATAGCTACGAAAATAGTTCTATGGTCTTCTGAGCCTCAGCAGAGAGGATGACATGTCATAGCATGCGCTGAAGCAATTAGGCACTGAACCATGAAGTTGGTGAATAAATCTGATGCCTCACACTGGCTAATGAGGGGGAGAGCACATAGCGAATGTGGAGGCAGTGATGCTCCAGCTGTGGGTTGTTGATCAGGTGCCACAGCTGTCTTTCTATGGTGTTGATATGGCTACAGTTGTGCCAGCTCCCCCTGAACCCCAGCTTGGAGGCAGACTGGTATGGTGGAATAGCTTCTTTAATTCTTGCTTTAAAACACCATGTTACTTGGTCAAAACTCTGCATGTAATATGACTGTCTGGTTGCTAATATTATGATCCTGGATCTGAGTGGTATTTCTTCATCAAAATTAGCTCTTTAGATGGTGGCTTGTTTCACATTTATTTTACAATCCCATTTCTAGTACCTCAGGCAGGCTGAAAGGTCCTGTTTATCCTAACTCTGTGGCCCAGATAAAGCTGCTAGAGATACCGGCATTAGCCTTTTGATCCACATGTTTCAGCAGAAACACCAGGCTGAACGACCACCTTTATTGGATATTCAGCCAGATCTTAGGATCAAGGTACTACTTACCATCAATTTCTCTTGAATAAAATCTTCCCTCTTTTAGACTTAGAGTTATTTCAGCCTGCACCTGGGGGTGCCCTTCCCCATGCCCTGTGAGTTAAGCTTTCCCTGCCCTGCTTCCCTGACAACACCCACCAAATCTCCATGCTCCTTGTGCTCTCAAACCCTTGGGCCTCTCCTAGCAGCTCTTGATGGTGCAGAACTGCCATGTTCCCTGCTTTAAAAAAAATATTAATAGGGACAAATATTAATAGGAGGACGAATGTCTTCTGACCTCTGGGCGAGGTGCAGAGGGGTGAAAGCAATAGGTAATCATCTCTCAGGTGAGTGCGTCCTTGCTGAAGGTGTTTCCATGTGCCGTTGGGTAGTTGCAGAGGACGTCATGAGAGGCTGTTACCCGGGGCTTGATACCAGCTTGTAAGGCTGATTAAAAGCTGAGCTGTGAGGGTTTTCTACTGTGTGTTAATTTGAAATGCGGGGTTAAGGCAGGGGCCGATCAGTGGTACCTGTGTGTGTCCCACTGCATGGTGGGGAATGGAGCAAGGAGCCCATGGCACCCTCCGAAAAAATTGATTATATATCCACACAATTCAGAGTTCAGAGAACTGTTGCTTCCAGACCCATGTGAGCATAAGGCTATGCCAGATCTGATAAACCCCGTCTTTTAGCAGAGCAAATTAGTTCCCCTATATTAACCAGGCTGAAATGGCTGTACTGCTGTGCTGCGCTAACCCAAGCTGGCTTCCCATCCCATCTGAGCAAAGGATCTTGATGTGCTGGGCAAGGAGAGGGGTGAGGCAGGGCAGGAGGCCAGCATGGGCAAGGGGTACTGGAGAAGCAGGGCACGGTGGTGTGGGAGGGGGCTGCGCTGTGGTTTGGGGCACTGCTGCCGTATCAACCTGGTAGCGCTCCCCGGTGCCTCCTGGGCCACCTTGTCCTTGGCCAGGCATGCTCCCTGCTGGGAGCTGCTCCCTACGGATGAGCAAGCGCAGAGATGCTGACTATTCTTCTGCCAGGGCTACACTGGGCTTATACCTCTGTACAGGTAAGAGAGCTCTTGGATTACGAACGCAGTTGGCGATTTTCCCCAGACTTTGTGTTGAGTGTGTTTTTCCTGTTCTAGTGTCCCTAAGGCATGGTGTCAGGAATTTAGTGTTTTCGATTGGTACTTTTTAAATAGGAAAACTTGATTCTTTTTGCATCCTTTTTGTAACTTAACAGCAACATATATGTGTATTTACTTCTTTAATGATATCTACTATGGGGGGAGACCCAAGCCTGTTTTTCATGCTATATAATCTTATTGATTCATATCAGTGTGCACATGGCAGAGCTATAAAGTGGGTATTAGGCCACACAGCATCTTGTAAATCAGATTAGCTGGAAAGAAATACGGAGATGGAAATGTCCTGAATTTCAGACTCATTCTGACTCAAGCTTCATTTATAAATCTGTTCTTGTTAATGGCATAGACATTGACAGCTCTGTATTATAATTATATTAATTTAGTATAGTTTGTCTACATTTATAGCTGAAACTATCAACCCCAAATGGAGCTAAATGCCTGTCTGTCATGTGTGAAACTTGTCATTTATTTAATTACAAGTTTTCTTTAACCTTAACCTGGGCTTCTAACTGCGTTTTTATCTGTTCTTAACACCAGCTCTGATTAGTAACTCAGCTTGTCATTTGTATAATACTGTCAATTATCTTTTCTTGAAAGAAGTCAGGCAATAAATCAAGTTTATTTGCTTGCAGAAAAATAGATTTACTAAACGTTTCTTTAGCATAGAAATTCTTTATTTTAAGAATGTGTGTATATTGCCCTTGGTATACCTCGGCTTTTGCTTTATTGTCCCTCTCGAAAGCTAAGCCAAACCACTGTGAATCAGATTTTCAAAACTAATCTATTTGAGGAAACTGGTGGGATCAATGTGCTCAGAAATATTATAGCCGTTTTGACGTTTTAACACGTCATTAAATGCAGAATAATTAAAGTGTAATTCAGGTAATTTTCAAGATTGGATCATCCAAGTCCTCAAAAGATTTTTGTTGTTGTTGTTGTTGTTTGTTTGTTTGGGTTTTTTTTTGGGGGGAGAGGGAGATGGGGGTAGGGGAGGGAAGCCATGCGGATATGAATGACAGTGGGAGACTGGCATTTGCTAGAGATCTGAATGTAGGATTTAAAATGATGTAAAGGGACGAGGTTTTGTATCTCTGTTATTTATACACAAACTATATTGCAGATACCAGATACTGTGTCCTGGTGACAGCACAACAGAAAATGATGGCAGTTTTTCGATGTTGTGGAGTGCACAGAATGGCATATCATGTTTCTGTGATTCTCCAGCAGTTTTCTTCTTCCCGTGGCCTAACACCATATTTCCTGATCCACTGCCACCTGTGTTTTTGCAGGACTTTGCCTGGGAGGCTGAGGGAGGCTTTGGAAAAGGAGGAGCATGATCTGAATGACAGATGCACAGGATTTTAGATAAATTGATGAGGCAAGGTGGAAGTCCGGCTCATGGCTGTTATGCAGTGAGACACAGCTTTGGCCAAAAGTGTGGGCAGTGCCAGCTGAGGCCAAAAAACAAGGGATGGCTTAAAGGGTTTGGATGAGAGGCAGGAGGTAGGGAGTGTCCTGAAGAGAGAGATGAGGGCTCTGGATCAAACAACAAGATGGATTTGGGAGTCCGAGGTACCAGGGGTTGGGTGGAAAGAGCTTGGGAAGAAAGAGCAGACCAGGTTTACCTTTTCCTGTGTTTGTTTACCTTTTCCTGTGTTTACCTTTTCCTGTGTTTACCTGGCCGTGTTTGTTTACCTTTTCCTGTGTTTACCTGGCTTTCAGGGGGTGGTGTTGAAAAGCTGTGAAACAGGCGGTGAAGGAATGGAAGTGTGGACTTGGGGGATAGTTTGGGAAAGTGGCAGAAGTGTGGATGATATTCAGGTTTTAGTTTAAGCTAGGTACTGAAGTGCCAAACCGAATTCCAGATCAGCTTAAGAAGTGCTTAAATGCTATGTGTGGCCACCACGTTTTCCACTCCCACAGGATAGTCTAAGGCTTCTGGGAAACCTTTCAAATCCAAGAACTGTGAACTAAACACGGAGAACAAATTATAAGAAGCAGTTGTTGGCTTATTTTGGAAACTTTCTTTTGTAATCTCACTGGTCCCATTGCAGCATTTAAACTATCTTACTCGATACAGCCGGTGATATAGCCTCTCTGATGTCCTTGTGCCAACACAGGAGGTCTCTGACCTTCTCAGACCAAACCAGCTGGCCTTGTAAGGGCACTGTGTACAGAGATACTGGTTTCAAACAGCACTGTAGCCATGTGCACACAAATAGCCTTCCTGATGCCCTGCCAAACTCCCCGCTTCGATGGCGTCGTTCTTCCTCCTGTGACTGCTGCAGGTTGCTGGGAATGCAGCATCTTCCTGGGCATCCTCCTGCAAAAGGTTTTTAAACTCCAGCCTCTCTAGCAGAGGCCTGTGAGGATGTTAAATAAGATGACACATCTCTGTCCCAGCTGGATCAATATTTGAGTTGCTTTTAGGTCTGCCTGTCACAGAAGAACAGGTAGATAAATGGCATGAATTTCTGAGGAATATGCACAATACCAGCTGCCAAGGATGTCACTTCTAAACATAGCATTTGCTCCAGTGGGATGCCTCCCTTGGAGACCTCTGAGGTGTGGGATGTGTGCCTACACTGGTGGGAGCCCTTGGTTACGAGGTGCACATTTCAAGTGAATGAGTGACACCTTCAGGGCATTGCAGAGCAGGTGGAGACGGAGTTTTTATCTGGGAACCTTAGCTGCAGTCTATAAATAAATAAAAAAAAAAATCCTCACAGGGAAAGAAAAACAAATGCCTGCTAGGTCTGTGTCTGCTTTCACTGACAATTTGCAAGATATTGGACCTTCTGTGGCGGGGCGGGGGAAAAGATCCTTAAAGGAGTCTGTGATGCTGGGCTACAGTGCTTCAACACATTTAGTTGGTCTTCAAGAGTGATGTGTGGTGGGGTTTTTTTGTTGTGTGGTTTTTTTTTTTTGTGTGTGTGGAGTGGTGTGTGTTTTTTGTGTTTGTTTTTTTTTTTTTTTTTTTTTTTTTTACAGTTTCACTGTAATATTCTGTTGGTGAGGCTACTTTAGGCTGTTTCTTATTGCTCACTTGATCTGTTCTCTACAGAGGAGGTTTCCTGGGCTGGGAGATGGGAAGCACAGGCTTGCCTGTTTCTTGCTGAGCGCAGTGGGAAGCCCCATGTCAAGCTCAGTGTGTGTTGTGTGTGAGGTGCTGAGCAAGGGCAAACCATGGCAGAGTGCCTGATGAGCCGCATCTCTGTCTGCTGATGTAGGCTTCTATGCTGGAGGATCTCTGCTCCCAAACCCAGCTGCTCCTTGTGTCTCTTTTCCCACTAAGAGCCCAGAAACGCGACTCCCCATCTCCCCGAGCAGTTTTAAGGAGTGGAGACCACTCATAGCCAGTAGCAGACCAAAGAGCTGCTAGGAACAGGGTAGAGCTGGGCAGCAGGCAGGCAGACAAGGGTCAGGGAGACATAGGATTTGCTTCCCTGTTCATCCTTGATAGGCTGCTGCGGTGTGAAGTTTAGATTACGAGTGCACAGATTTATAGACACCTACACCTTAGAAGCTGCCTGACAGCTTGATTACCTTTAGTCTCCCATGTGGTTGTGTGTCACGTTAAACCAATGGCATTTTGGCTGGAAAATGCTCCAAAACATGCAACTACATTTATATCTCCCTGCTTAGGAAATGTGAAACAATTTGAATTTGAAATCTGGGAAGATTCATCTGCATTTACCCTGACAGGTGACATACAGCATTGCTTGAAATAGAATTCATGATGAAAAAAACGTGTTTGGAAAGGAGTAGATCACCATCTGGTTTGATTTTTGGGGTCTGACACATATTCCAAGCGGCAAGTGGATGCTGTCCTTCAGGTTTGATGCCTTGATTATATCTGTGTAGCGAGGTGAGCTCTGAACTTCTGGTCAGCTTGTGCTGAATTGCTCTCCTCTGACCTTCATCTGCACTAGCAAATGAATACAGGAGGAAAGAAGTACTAATACAAAAGAACCAAGCCTGGAATAGCTGTTGGGGTAGGAATTTTAAATGGTGCCACAGGCACTGTGCATTTGCAGTTGGGCTTACTACAAACCTGTTTAACTCAGAAATGCTGTCCCTTCATATCCAACACTTCTGCCGTTATGATGTTTGTGATGGCCTGGCTGCCTATATGTCACTTCTCTATCAAAGAGCTAAAGGTGATTTCAGATTGAGGTTAACTCTCCCAGCTGCTGCCTTGAGAGTGTAATAGGCTTATTTCTGGAGCATGCACTTAGTTATTTTCTTTTAGCAGATTTAGGGCTCAATCCTGCCTGAGCAGGGGAAAAAGAGAAATGTCATCTCCTGGCTGTATCTCTAACCACAAGAAGGATGCTTTTCTATTGGAGCAAGCAGCTTGCTGCTTCGGTTTCTTTCTGAAGCCAATGTGTGGGGCAGGACTTGCAGTTGAAGCTGATTTGGTTTTGGCTGCTGTGGGGAGTGATCACTGCTGCTACCCTGCAGCCACAGCATCCAAAACCCCGGAGTAAGCAGGGGAAGCATATTCTTTGGTGTGTCTAAGCAGCGCCTTGTGCCAGAGAGCAGCAAGGGCTGGCCGCTCTGCAAGGGGAGGTGACCTGGGAACCCGGTGCAGGCTGCAAAGCAAGCAGGGCAGACCCGGGGGTGGCCACCAGGTTCAGCCAAGAGTCCACATCACCAGGGAAGTCGCTGGTAATGAGGCAAGCCCCAAGTTGAGCTGGGAGGCCAGGGTCCAGATCAATGGGGCACCTGCTCAGGCACAGGGATGGTTGCAGTGCAGCTACAGCGTAGCTCGGGTGGGGATCAAGGGCACGAGCCTCAGTGTTAGAGCAGTTCCCAAGCAAAAGGAGGAGAGTCCCTGCTGGGGACTCCCAGTACTTTCTGCGCAACAGCTTTTACCAGGGAGCAGCTGGTCTTGGGTAGCAAGCTAAGCCAGGACTGTCAGGCTGTGCATCGCTTGCCTCTGTCCCAAAGGGATATGACTTTTAAATAGATCCTCAATAGATTTATTTACTGTTTTCATATCTCTGTGTTCAGTCTACTTTCTTACAGTTAGCTGATGCAAGTATTAAAAGTAGCAGTAGTGCTTGTGAGGGTGATTTGATCCTGGCTCCCAGCATTTTTCCTTACTGCTGCACATCAGCTCTACTCACTTCTCAAAGAGCCATGGCGTACTGCTCGGCATGAGAGAGGCAGAGGTTTCTTCTTGAAAACAGATGATTTTTATACTCAACAGGCTACTGGAAAACAGCATGTAAAAGAAGGGAACAAAATTCTGCTTGTCTTTGTTTGTCTACTTACACATTAAAACATTTGTATTTTTTGTCTTTAAGAAAAAAAAAGTAAACTACTTACAGGCTGACCTAGAAGGCTGTAGCTATTAGACAGTCATTAGTATTCCATTTGCTTGTTTTATTCTTTTTGAGCAATTGTTTTATCTTACTGGGCTATCAGTTTTCGAGTAATTTCTTTACTCTAAAACCACTATTCCTCTTTTTCAGGCACATTCTTTGCATATATCTGATATTTTCAAAGAACTTGTAATAGTTAGAAAAGCAGACAGTGTCATTTGCTCAGCATTGTATTTTTCTTTGCAATTGTTTTCCCTGGTAATTACACTGCTTGAAGCAATTATTTAAGGGTTGCTTTCCATTCCTAGCTGGCTGCAGCTTGTTCTTTTAACTATAGAAATTCCACCGAACCTACAGAGTCTCCTGCTTTCACAAACTGCCGGTCCTGTCATTCCCAGGGTATAAATGGCTCACTTCTTTGTGATTGTAGCATGGATGAAATCACTGGGGTGAGTCTTTCAGAGAGGGGGGCGGAAATGGGGCCTGCTGTATAGCAGAAAACAAGATACCTCCTCTAAATTGCTAGAAAGCAAATTAGAGAAAGTCAGAAACAACTTTGCTGAACTTATTTTCCCCCTCTGATTCCTTATAATAGTTCTTTGAATGGAACAGCCTCCTCAACAGTCTACATTAAGAGTTGATACCTCCTATACCCTGCATTTTTCACACTAAACATTTGAGATGAATGTCACTTAGCATCTATTTAGGAGCTGGAGACATTATTCCAGCTACCTCAGGGAGAAGCATGAACACACAGACCGACCCCTCTGGGGTCTCCCGTAGCCACATGGGGCTGCTTGTGGGCTCAGCCAGCCCTCAGGGAGAGGAAAATGAAGAGACAGCCATCAGGAGCTCTACCCTCTGACTCTCCGTAGTCTTTCCATGGCATCTTTCAGGTATATCCCGGGCTTGATGGTTCTCTAACTGCTGCTGAGATTTTCTTGGCTTCCCATCCTTTGGTCACTGCCAGAGCCATTTGCTGAGATCCTGCCCCTCCTCTGTACCGTTCTCCTTTTTATTTCCTCATTCCTTCGTCATCACTACTTTGTTGCCCCACCCTCCAAAACCTAGCTATATCGCTATTTTTGAACCTCTAAGAACATAACTTCTTTGTATAGATGCTTATAGCTTCTACAGACTAACTATATAGTATGTAATATTAATTACAGTATAATAGTTCATAGTATGTAATATTCTATAGAATATTCTATGTAGAAGGCATAAGCATGCACACAAAGAGGTTATGTTCTTTGGGCCTGTTCTTTGGTTTTAGCCTTCTGTTATGATACGACTTTATTCAAAGCTCCTCATCCAGAGATTTGTAGGAGTGGACACTTTTTTCCCCCATTCTCTGTTTCACTGCAGGGAAAAAATGACTGAGATCCCTGTTCAGAAGCAAGGTTTGAATCTGTAGTTTTGTAGGCAAGAATGGTGTGGGTAGTTTATTTTGTAAGTCTGAAAAGCATCCGTCCCAGTCTGAGCCATGTGGTAATAAAAATGAGTGTAAAATTGTGATGTGCAATAAGGCGCCCATTGCATTATTTTGTTGTCTAGTGCCTTTCCCAAACCTCGTGGTGATGCCTCACTGCTGGTGGAAGGTGTTGGACTTCATCTTGGAAATATCCATGCTAGCCAGCCCAAGAAGAAAGTTCCAGCCTAATAGAAATTGTAAGCAAAACACACACAAAAATTAATCTTCTTCCTCTTTTGTTGTTTTAGCTCCCCGCTTCTATGGAACTAGTTATCCCACCCTGAACCAACCATTTGGTAACTAAAAAGCACATAGAGACCTCTAAAGTTTCATGACAGCTTAGACACATCTAGCATGGTTTTAAGCTAGCTTTTGAAGCTCCCGTTGCAGTCTGGATGTGGCAGCATGAAGCACTGAGCGGGCTGGTTGCGTATTTATCTTGGATGGTTTTTGCAGCTCATGCTGAACTCTGTGCTGCATGGCTAGGATGCTGATTTTTTTGGATGGATTTCCACTGCACTTGCAATATTTTTCTGCAGTGTAGAATTGCTCTCCATTAACTTGTTTTGTTTTCCTAAGTGTCTGTAACTTTGGTTTTTAGGTGTGGTTGCCTCAGAAAACTCAAGTCAAAAAGTCTTCCCTTGTTTTTTTTCCTTTCCTGACTTAAGAGTCTTCTAAGAGTTGAAATTATATACTCACCTGAAGAGTTGGGGTATCATCCTGCTGCTTGTGTCCCTGCCACCACTGTCCATGACCATATACAGCTGAAAAAGCTGCTGATCTTTGCCTGAAGCTGACAGGGTTCTTATTCAAGTGGAACTGAATTTATTTCTATTTCAAGGATGACCTGTTACAAATGATAAATTAGCATATGATAATTTTCAATTTTCAGCATCTTTTGCTGTAATTTATGTTTTTAGAGATCTCCTGTTCAAGGTGATGTGCTCGAGCTAATGATTTTGTTGAAATAATTCTTGCATTTCGCAAGCCACTAAGTTTGTTTGAACTATTCAACTTGATACTAGCTTGTCTTTTTGGTTTATAGTTATTTGATAGTCTATCTTTTCTGAAATCTATGCCTTCAATGTACTTAATGATGAACGTGGTATGAACAGTTTGTGGCTTTCTGAGGAAATATGGGAAATGATTTTTTTTTTTCTTTAGGGCTTTAATTCTATAGCTGCAGAAAACAACATCATAATTCATTATCCTTTTTTAAAAAAAAAGAAAAAAAAACCACAAGAGGTCCTGTGTTGTACTCCTCTTGTTCATGGTTGAAGAGATTGTCACTTTTATAAGAATATTCCTATGTTTCTACGCTGGCTGAAGTAGAAATGGAGTTGAATGACTATTTTGTTTAGCAAAAATCAAGGAGGAATTTGGTCTTTGTAGACAAAAACAATTTGTCTACTATGTGCAATAATTTCATGTTGATTTCATAACCTTATTTTCAAAATTTCATTTAAATGTAATAGGACTTGGTCCCTCTCATACAACCAAGGTTTCATCTCCTGTGTGGTGTGAACTCACATCTTCTATGCTAGCTACTGCAAAGGAGATATTAGGCAATATATTACCTGTTATAAACAACCATTTTCGATTTCAAAATTATAGAACCATAGAATCATTTAGGTGGGAAAA
>NW_009217143.1:16976-21736 GCF_000690835.1 Fulmarus glacialis | reverse complement strand
TGAGGGGCGGTGGAGGTCGGTCAGGGCCGGGCCGCCTGCGGCACTATCCGCCGGCTCCGCAGAGGTTTCGCTGTCGCCAGAGCCTCCCGCTGCATTTACGCGTGGATCCGAAAAGCTGGTTCATAAGGAGACAAGACATCCAGAGAAACACCTTTTATTAGATAAAACGGGTGAGGGAAGGGGGGACAAAACTGCCGAGAAAACAACTTCAAGAAGTATGCCTTTTAAATATCGAAAAACTTCTGCCACGAATCGCACAGTAACATCTACGTGAACGCGCAGCCGATCAGAGCGCGTAATCAAGGAGCACGTCCTTCCTCTAAGAAAACTAGGCGATTTCTGCCTGAATTCGTGCAGAGAGGCGGCCACCCCCACTGTAACGCTGGAGAACAGCCAGGTTATAGCTAGTCAGTAAATACGCTTCCACCAAAACAGTGGTACAGAGTGTGCACGTGTCGCTTGCAGGGATCCACAATCAAGTAGGCAAAAGTCTGTTCGTGGCTTTTGCGTGAGGGGTAACACAGGCCGTTATCATCCTGAGAGGAAGTAAAAGAAAAAACCAAAACCCAGTATTAGCAACAACATGGATGCCCACGAGAGAATTCATAACATCTGAATGAAATGTATCATTTTTTTCCAATTGTAACAGCTTCTTTCAGGGCAAAATAGAGTAAATACACCACACTTTACTTAAGCAGCACTATGCCTCCATGAGGTTCCTGACACTACAAAATGCACAGTAGTTCTGTCTGAATAGTTCCAGTAACCTTGAGGTAAATGTAATATTAATATAAAATGTAAAATAAAACATGTAACCATGTGTTTACACAATTAGAGCCTAAAATACATGATGATTAAGTATACAACGGTCCAATCATGTTTCCTTTGAAACAGAAAAATATTTAGGGACTCTATATTAATACATAAAGCTGTTCTATCAGTAATTCTTTTTCACTTAACATTTGCTAATGCATCTGTTCAGTTCCAAATATTTGCATTTAAGGAAAACTTCCATTACAGCTCTTATTAACAACGTTGAACTGTTACTGAAAATATTTTGCGTGCCAATCCTCAGAAAGGGTTTGAAGGGAATCTAGGCACCTAGCTCCAAAATCCTCATTCTGAAAAAACACGTTCAGCTGACAACCAACATGAGAACTGGGCTCTTCAGTTTAACATCCTACGTCTGCACATGCCAATAAAAGCTTCAGCATTGACAGGGCAGCACAGCTTGACACGCGCTTCAAATCCAGTAGGGATCCGGAAACTAGATGGGGGGATTTTTGGAGGATTGATTTTTTTTTCAGCCTGGTAATTGAACCTCTAAAAGATCAACAAATACATAGCTGACACCTCCTTCCTTTTAAAACATGTAACAGTTTCCTCCTGCTCCCCAACACCTTTATACAACAGCTGAAGAAGAGATGTAGGTTCTGTTCCAATTTTTTGCCTCAGGGAAATTGCTATATTGCATATATTGTCCATTTTCTTCATTAAAATTTTAAACTCCCCGACTACTATTCCAGATTAGAGGCACATTTCTTACATTCTTTTGTTGATGCTGTCTTCCTTTGCATAAAATAATCCATCTTTTCTTGGACCAAGGAAACATGAAAGCTGTAACCTCTCTCAGTGGTTAAGGCAGTCAGCTTAGAAGGAAAAGGTCTGGTTCCAATTTCTGCTCCAAGGGCCATTTGTGAATTTTATCCAGTAGCTGTTACTGGCACCCCATTTTCTCTCCTGTTATTTCAAAGAGGATGAACCCCCTACTATATGTTCTGGTGTCTTCCTTTGGGGGATTATTCAAGACCATAAATCTTAAATTAAGATAAGCACCACCATAAAAGCATTGTTTAAGACAGGTAGAGATTTGATAATGTTTATTCATAGCATTTTCCGATGGTAGTCAAATGCCGCAAGCTAAAAATAGCATTCTATTTTTAAGAAACGCAGCATACAAGCTCTGTAGCTCCAATTTTAAGATGCCTGGCTCTCTTCAGGTGTTTTTTAGGGATACATGTGTATCAAACACTGGATTCTCAATTGCAGTAAGGAGAGCAAGCTTTAAGATTTTACAGTACTCAGCATCACAATGCCTTTGGAGTTTGATCCAAAAATAACCCAAGCTCATGCACGAAACCAAAAAAAAGCAAGAGAAGACCAACATCAAGATCTGATTGCTAATTGAACTTTTTTCCCATTGCTACTGAAGATCACACTCCTGCAGTCCTTATGGAATCGACCAATGTCATTTGAGGGTTTGACTGTTTAAAGGCAGTGTTAGCACACTAAAAATTTGTTCAAGAACTCAAGAACAAAAACGAGGTAAGTTCTGGTGATGAGGCATTTCAAGAAACTCCAGAATATACCAAATGCAGTATCAGGAAAACAATAAATATAATCTAATTAAATTAAAAGGATTCTTAAATTTATTTTAATTAGTAAAAGAGGTCATAAAAACCCTAAAATACTTGCACATAAAGGCTCTGGAATTTACTCTGGTTTTAAGAGCAATAGGGTGCATGTACACGAATTAAGAATCATACCAATTCCACCTGCAGTGTGGACTTCGGTTCAGACATGCAGGGGGTGTAATGATTGATTTACAGGTGTTAGAGTAGGATCATTTTATTTTTTCTTTGTAGGAACAGATAATCAGCTGATGATTTAAGAATACATATGCATAGCATAATGCATAGCATAATACAGAAATAAAGATACTGCTGAACTTCTCTCAAAACTGCATCATTTCATCAACTCTTTTTTTAAATACCTTTTGAATAAACTATGCATTACACTGATTTCAAACACTGCCATCATTCCGTTTCAGGCAAAGAAAGTTCTAAAATACCAGTTAGCATCCAAGTACTTCAGCTGTAACAACGTTTCGTTATACGCAAGCCCCAAAGCTCTCAAGGGTATTTGGAGTTCAGTAGAGTACTTGGTCACAAGATTTAAAATTATTTCTCTTGTGCTGCCCAGGTCTATCGAGTTTTGATGCTAAACAGACATTTATAACTACACCTTAATACCTTGAAATATCTGCATCTCTAATAGTGTGCTCTTTTAGATATTGTTTCTAAAACAAGAGCTTCTTAGCCAGCTTCTTGGCTTAAAAACGAAATAAAAAGGAAGGGATGATGTCAGCATGGTGTTACATAAAGTTCTTAGTTCTGATTCAATTTGTACTTGTGCAAATATACAAGCATATTTATTAGTCCATTTATTAATCCAGTTTGCAAAAATGTGTGTTTTTCTAGCTTCTCAGCTGCTCTTCAAGTCACTTTTACCAGAACAATTTATTTTAATTTATATCAGGCTAAGAGGGTATGTCCATTTCTTTCAGATACAAACCAGGAAAACATGGCTTAAAAATTGTCAGCTCAACATTAAGGTTATAATAACACACTCTACAATTATTTACCAAATGAACTCAGAAACTAAATCTACTGCAGAAATGTAGTTATCTCCTTGAGGGAAACTCTTCATCACAAGCACAAGATATTTGTGCTCCAGTAGGTGCCCTTCCTGTAATTTCCACGTAGAGTTTAAAGAGTTTTGATCCACAGAGCCATCAAACAATCTAGACATACCTGTTTAAGCCTTTCTCTATTCTGAGAGAAAATTCTTCAGGATGTTCTTTAATGGAAACCAGAATTTCAGAATTCTCCTTCACCTCACAAATTTTCAGAATGTGCAGAAAAGCCCAATTTTCTGCCAAGGCTACAGGGAGGATAGCCTGCTCTGTATTTACACTGGATTTTGTTTTGTCCATCTACTTTTTTGTTTTCTAAAAGTTGCCAAAGTTTGTCTTTTTTTCTTTTCTTTTTTTTTTTTTTTTTTAATACTGATGATATTTAATGTATGGCAAAGACAGTTAGGGGAGCTCTTAAATATCATGCATCTACCTAAACATAGAAATCTGCAAATACATTCAATTCAGAAATGGGGAGGAAACGGTAATAGCAGAAGAACATCAAGTTATCAGGGTTTTGCTTTTTTATTTTATTTTTATTACAGTCTGCAGCCTAGTAGAAAGGTAAATTTTGATACACCCATAAAGTGCTTATTTTCAGAAACCTTTCAAAAGCCTTTTATGAATCTCACATAGTACTTAAAAGATGATGACCCACAGATGAACAACTGGGCTATTGGCAACTTACAGGGAAGTTTGTGCAGTCTGAAATGACATCAGCAGTTCTTTTGAAAGTGGGTACATTATCTGACATTTAATTATTACATATTCTGGTTACTCAAGAAGAATTTGGAGTAGTTCATCCTACTGTAACAATTGAATGACAGATATGCTGAATCTAGTAAACATGCAGCCAGTTCTCAAACTTATCTTGATCGTAAATGTATGATTTTGCAAGAGAAACAGGTAGGAATGAGACTTGACAAGGGAGGGGAAAAGAGGTTAGCAGTCATCTCACCACCCCAACCTTTTTGTATAGTAAACTTCCTTGCAGTCTTCACAGAAACAGATGCAATACAAGCTATTCAGAAAGCTCTAGCAACATTTCTAAAAACAGGACTATACAAAGTCAAGAGTGGATTCTTAATCCTTACTGCTATGTCAAGAAGATCTAAAACCAGAATTATTCAGACTTAAAGATACGTTTTTTTCATAAACTAGGTTCTGGACGACTATTATGACTTCAAGTACAATCCAGTAAACCTATTTTTACTGAGCTACCAAATAAAACTTTAGTTGGTGGTTATTGATGAAGAGTTAGTGAAGAGGACAAGAAAGCAGGATG
>NW_009217143.1:0-16945 GCF_000690835.1 Fulmarus glacialis | reverse complement strand
GGAAAGAGTTCATTAATAAAAAATGACAACAACTATGGAAAAATAACCCTTTAAAATGGAATATTAAGCTTTCTTTGTGTAAATGTCAATTCATTATTTTCATGTTATGCATGTTACTTCCAGTAAAATCCTGTACCAAAAAACTATTAATACTTACATATGCAGACACTCTGAAGACTGTAGAAATAATACATATTTCTTTTGTTTCAGGATTCTTTTGAACACTGAAATACAGGGGAATAATACATGTTTAATATGTACAGTAAGCAATGATTATTAGGGTCCTTCATTCAATAAATAAATTTTAACATATGCACTGTGTTCTCACTCAAATTTGATCAAGTTCAAATTAATAATTAAAATTCAACTCATGTCACATTGACCATGAAAAGGTACGTTGACCATTGTTAGAGAATGTGGATATTATGACATTTTACTGAAAACTATTGAACGTATCTAGTCATCTGAGTTGGTTTCACTGTTTTCAGCTACTAAATCACAGCAATATTACCCAGGCCTAGATGACTCCAATATAAAGTTTACATTTTGATAGCCATGAAAAGTTATTCACCTAAACATTTTGGAAAAATCTTTCCACATATTCTTTGAGAAAAAAACCTGCGAAGTGAACTGCATCTTAATATAGACTACAAGAAGTAGCAGCAGCACTGGTGAAGAAATGCAGACTTTAGCTCATTTTTAATTAATATATAATAAGAGCTTAGGTTCATTTTTCCTCCTTTGGAATGTTGTATATATAGACAGCTATGTGACTTCGAATGGTATTAGTTTCGAATTTTTGTATTTCTAGAGTGTGTTTGTTGTTGAGACTGCCATTTCTTCCATCACAATTACTAATAACACTAAGATATTATTGCAGAGCATCCAGGCATCTCAACATATTTTAAATTTAAGTATTTTTAAATGTGTAATTTTTTCTCAAGTCTGCTTTAAGTGATGCTTACATTTCTTCATAAATTAGATCATGTAACTTCAATTACGTTGTATAATTTCACAGATTCCTATTTACATTAACTCACTCTGGAGCAGTTGAGCCTTATAAATTCCATACTTATACAGTTCCAAGAAATGCATAGCTCAAAACTTGCCTTGTCACAAACCAGTTCAGTTCCCAGGAAAGGGCCCAAGATAGCCAAATTGCTAGAGGATGTGTGTTAAACACAGCCCAGTTGTACACTGCACCAGCTCCAAGCTGTCTGTGACAGCAGTCCCCTATTATCACTGCTTTCGCAAAGCTTCTTTTTATAAGAACAAACAAACCCCAAATCAACCAAAATCATCTTTGTTGATTCAATCTCTCCAACCAATAAAAAAAAATTGACTCTCCAATTAACTGATTTAATCTGTAGAGTAATGACACAGTCATGTATGAATTAAGCCTATACTGCAAAGTTGATCTTTCCTGTGGTGAGTCAGTAACAAGGCTTTCTCAGAATTTTTTGTTGCAACTGACATGTTGATATACTCAACAGTGGATTAAGACAGCATTGCTGAAACTGGTACTGGCCCCAGTTGTGTCTGCCTTACCACCCCTCTCAAGATTACTGCCTTCCCAGCAGGGACAGCTCAACTGGTTCATGACTCAGCTTCTGAACCACTGCAGTTTACAGACCAGCATATTAAGATAAACTAACATGGATGTCAGTTTATGCTAACGTACCAGGCTGTAAACTGCAGCAGTTCAGAAACTGTTTAACCATCTCTGCTGAAAGAGTGACAACTTTCATAACAAGGTATAGAGGGTTAGTGGGGTTAGCACTTTCTACCATGTATCACTACCCCCAAAAGCTACATTATATTTAAGGTACTCTGGCTTCATATTCTTGTGTCTGAAAACAACGCTTTTCGATTTCTGGTTTCTTAATTTTTATGTTATATATATCTAGGATACCAAAGTAAGGGGTGACAGAGAATAAGTCTTCCAATTTATTCACTGCCTTGAGAAATTTTCCCCTTGTGGTTAGCTTCCTGTAAGTCATTTTTTAGACTGTTTATTTCTAGTACTTTGGTTAATTTTTAAGGCAAAATAATATATCTGCCAAAATCAGATGAGATTCTTCCCTTGCTGACTTGATAGAACACAGGAGGTTGTCTTTGACAAGCTCGTTAGCTCTATTTCTCCCTCCCCCCCCCAAAAAAGGTTTTAGAAAAAACTACCTTGTCTTCTTGAAGAGGATAGTATTTCCTTAAAAATAGTCTTAATACCCCCCTTTGTCCTTTCAAATTGTTAACTTCTAAGCTATTCATTAAATATGGTAGTTCCTTCATCATTTTAATGTGCATCTATTCTCTTTTTATGAAAAGCAAACTTCCTCATCGTCTCTCAATTCACTTTGGGTTCTATTTATATCCTAACCTTACTGGCAATACTTTGTTAGGCTTTCCAAACATTAAAAGAACAACTCAATGCTTTCACATAAATTCATTTATTATGAGGGAAAGGGCATGGAGATGGCACAGAAGGAAGGAGAAGATACTACAGCAGCTGTCACCATGGAGAGACACTGTCAGAAAAATCAGGGGTTAAGTATAGAAGACAAGATTTATCAACAAAGATTCATAGATTATATTTTAATTAACAAGTTTTTGTCATGTAAATGTATTCTTTAACTAAACCAAAAATACTACACAAGGATTTTGAAATTATTTAGGTTACACAGGATACAACACTGAATGCTAAAATTTTGGATGGATTCAACTGGTCACAGACTAATTGCTAGATTAGTAACAGACAACAAGTTGTGCATTAATTCATTAGGAAGTAATTATTACTTTTTTTACAAAGGAGAAAATGTCTGCCATTTAATAGTTGTATTTGGAAGTCCCTATCTGTTCTTGTAAAATATCTGGAGCAGTTAATTTAAAAAGATTATTGCATTCTCTCATAATAAAGCAATATACATGGAAATGCTTTAATAAAAAGAAATCTCAAACCTTTTGAGCTATTTTGAATGCTAATGCCTTGGAGTTAGAACTCAGGAAGGGCCAGAAGAAAGGCTGTAAGAAAGAGAAGTGGGGAAAAGCTTGTAATAGGTCTGCCACTCCCAACACTAAGGACACTTTTGTGGAACTCTTCATGCCAGGGCTCTTTTCCATAAGAAAAACTGTTACAGGACCAAACAGTGGTGGTTTATGCTTCTATAAGCATATAATGATTGGACTAAGTTCATCTGTGTGGGCTAATTTTTCAATGCACATTAGCTAGCAGCTAATAATTATTGTACTACCCATTTGTTTTGCACCAAGCCTTCTGAGCTCTCAAGACATAAAAATTAAAGCTTAAGAAGAGTACAGTGTACAGAATTTTTTAATACCATGAAAAGTTTTTAATATCACTTTACAAAAAGTAGAAAGTATCCAATGTGACTGCAATCCAAGATTAAAAGAAACCAGATGGAGAATAGCAGTCTAGAAAAGAAGAATTGAAAGAATAGTTGGTTTTCAAGAGGAATTTGAAGGTGAACTGTTTGGTAAACAGAATTTAAGAGACCACTACTCTCATTAGCAATTGTCCACTGAAAATAAGAGGCCATAAGAAAGTAATTTTCATTGCTTTATTTTCTGGTGTAATTTGTGCAAAAATGAATTAAGTAACACAGTGCACAGCATGGACTAGAAATTAGAAATTAAGTCAAGACTGTGGCATGAGTGTCCCTCTTCAGAGCTGCCTTGCTCATCCTTTCACTGGCTTTTTCTCTCTTAAGATGGCGGTAACAAAACAGCAACATCATTTTGATTAAACTGGGGGCAGGGGGAAATGAGACAAAGCAGAAGACAACCGTGATTGTGAAGGGGGAGGGAAAGTATGAAATGTCAAGATCAAAAGCTTTTCTCATGGGATGGACAGAGAACTTAGTATCAAAGGAGCAAGATAAAAGATTTAGTTAAATTGTGAGTTTCTTTTTCAACCGCTAGTCAGTGTTAATGCCAGCTCCACTGGCAATGAGAAACCAGCAGACATTTATAGACACAGAAACGGAGAGACACATGGTACATAAATATTGAAGATCAGTTATGTCACATGAACTGAGTAGATGTGCTTCAAAAATTTGGAGAATAGAAAGCAAGCTGCCAGCTGGGAAAAAAAAAAAACCTAAACAGCCAAACACCAAAAAACAGGGGAATGGATCTTGAAAGGTTTTCTCCCGATATTGTATAAAAGACAGAAGTAGCACACAAGAGAAAAATCACAGAAAAATCACAGAAATATATAAAGGGCCAATAGGGAACAGGTTGAGGGTATAGAAAAAGCCAACCTTGAAAGCAGGATGAAATTGTGGGGAAGATTTTGGCAGATGCTTTTTTTTTTTTTAAGTAACAAGAACTACTTGACATCCTTATCAAATTTTAGAGCAGGAAAAGGAAAAAGAAGGGGAAAAGGTTTAAGGAGATAGGAAGGTAAAGAAAAGGAGTGACTTAAAACAAAACTTGAACATGTTTAGGGGAAAACAACTCAACAGCAAAGGGAAGCAATAAAATGAAGGAAATGATTGGATTTGGGCTTTGTCCTAGGTCAATTTAACAACACAAGAACAGAAACAGCTGTAGTCAATGCAGAGTCAACTAAGGCCATGGATTAGAGTAACATACAGCTTGTTTCAAGTGCAGAGTGAACGATTTAAAAGAAAAGGGAGGGTAGAGGTGAAGCACTGATGGATCCTTTTATGTCATATTTTGTATTTCTGAAGAACCCACTTGATTTCCACCTACGTATAATATGAAAATACCAAAACTAATCACACTAATAAGAAAGCTCTGGTGACTAATCACAGTATTCAAATTAATACATGCAGCAATCTAAGTTTGTTATTTCTAAAAAATCTTCTTGGAATATTGATAACGCTCAATTTCTCTGTTTCAGTGGTTTCTCTAAAAGTATCAACTGTTCTATTGCTACTTTAATCATTTATTTTAGACAACCCTGAGAAACAGCACATTACTAAATCAACTTGCACTCTCAAAAGTACTGACCATTAGAAAATCTGAAAGCTGCTTAGAAGTTATTAGAGTTGTAAGCTTCTTTGGTTAAGTATCACAAAAAAATTCCAAAAGCCAGCCAAATATTTTGTTTTAAATATTTTGTTTGGATACAGCACTTGTGTATAGATTGCTACAGAAGTAAAGAAATATTCAGGTGATTAAGAATCACTGGGTCTAATCCTTTCATTGTATCTTTGTTCAGACATATAAATTTTACTCTTAAGTTTATCCAAAGACATTTTAAGAAAGACTTAATGACAAATACATCTGACATGATTTTTTTGCTAATATGCTTGTGTATAATCTTAAAATAAGAGATGAAATAACAATTGGTCACCACACCATTCCAAATAGAGCTGAGAAGAAAGAAAAATATCAATTTCTACTTTAAGCAATTTGAAGCCTTTGTAGTGTACATTGTAGTGCATTACTTAGTATCCACATTATCAGAGTTCATGTACTATCTCTCATTTCAGAGGTCTGCAATTGTTTTCCATTGTTCAGGTTAATATTGTTCTTTATACTATCCCACAAATACTTATTATGAGTGGCAAAGTATAATATAAAATTTTAGTAATATCATTGACGATCTTCATATTCCCATTAGCTTAGGTAGGAATGAGTCTTTGCATAACAGATAACTACATTCCATTTTCCACTAACCAGGAAATAAGAAATTTTGTCAATTGGAGAAGTCAGCATATGGATATATCAAAATAGGGCAAAAAATTGCCTTTTTTTTCTGAATTTGAACCTCTGATCAATCACCTCTAATCTCAAGAAAAAAAATACATAAAATTCCAATTCCATACACCAGACCTGGAAAAAAATGTGTGTTAGTCCACTGTGTCATGTTAACAGCCAGATTCTATCATCCTTAGCTTTATGCTGCGAGAAGTGTATTTGTGGAATTAAGAATGCCAAAATCCAACTGTATTTAAAAAAAAAATAATAATCAGCTGGAATAAAATATATACAGAACTAAAAATTTCAATTAAAGTGTTTCAATTTTTAAATCCTAAGCCAAAGGCAGCTTGAAATAGTCCAAGACTATACATCCAAGACTTAATTGTTGATATTTTCTCAATGACAGGGGAACACAATCTGGTTCCAGTGCCATGTTTTCAGTAGATGATTACAAAACCAAAAATCTTTAAAATGGGAGTGAATTCTAAAACATCAATGTCCATATATGTAATATTAAAAAAGTTTTTAATGGCATGGTGAGATGCCATTAAAATTGCATGTACTTTGCCATTGAACTACTACCATTGTTATATGGTATTTTGATAGTTGAAGACAAATAAGTTTGCAGATTGAGTAAATAACAAACAGCCCCATTTTTGAAGCAGTAATGCACAATAAATTTACACAAATACACACAAAGTATCTAGGCACAGCACATACATTTACAATTGTATAAAACAGAAAACGCTTACCTCACCAAGTCTTTATATAAAGCTTTTGTAGTTTCTAAGTATGGGCCAACTACATCTTCAAACTGGCAAAGAGTTCCTCCAATGCAAAGATGCTTAAAAAGACAGAACAGAAATTCCTTGCGATCCAATTGACTGAATAAGTCATAATGGTCTGAATCTTCCAGAAGCAAGACCTTGTGGAACAAGAAAATAACAAAGAAGTCAAATGGATGAAAATTTCTTATTTAAGTTTATAAACAATGCAACTACTTTGCTGTATGTCACACAGAGTTTACGTCCATGTAAAATATATGAACTAGGGATGGAAATAAATAAGTATTTAAGTACTTCTCTCTAAATCCTTCTTTCAATGATGCAATTGTGTTCACAATTTATAGATACAATGTAAAGCAGAATCACTGTCTGATTTGTGCCCACAAGACGTAAGGGAAGATTTTTCAAGTCTTGTTACTTACTGGGTAATCACACATCATGCTAATGAAACAATCCATAATCTGAAAATAATCTAGCTATATTTGGTATGTCGATCACTGCCAGTTAGTTTGTCTTCAGTAACTTTGCCTACATTTGCTTTTTTACTGTAAGTTTACACCGTTATCTCACATTTGTAAAGGAATCCCAAGGATCTCCCAGAGGAGATCACTCAAACTCACATCATTCTTTACTGCAAACTCTAGAAAGGCTTTATCTGTAGCCTGGATAAACCAGACATGCTATCCAGCTGCCTCCATGTGTCTCACCTGCCTTTTGCTGCAATATTATGTGATCACAGAGGACTTGCTAGATTAGTCCCTGTAAGGGGACACTGTAAGGGTGGACAGGAATTGTAACTCAGTATGGCTACAAGACATCTGAGTCGTCACATCAACCAAACTGCAGATGCCAACCCAGGCAAACTGGTCAAAGCTAGACATAAGCTTACTGCTCTCTGGCCCTCTTTATAACATCACTACACAACCTGAGTGAAAAAGGGCCTGGGCAGCAACTGTTGTTGATGGCCATCTCATATGTATCCCAACCTCCTTCTTGGTTGAAGCAAGAGAAGACATGGCAGGTAAGAAAGAAACATGGAGTTTTGCAGCTGAGGGCCACCCTCTGACACCAGGAGATAGACAGTTTGCTGCCCCCTACAGTCTACTGTCCTAGGGCGCTGACTAATTGAATCTGAAGTTTTGACGTCATTCCTGGAAGATTTTGTCTCTTAATTCTTTCTGCCATCTTATGTCTTACGAGTAGGAATTGCATTCATTTCAAACAAATGTGAATCCTTCAATTTGTAACTTGCAGACACACACAACCTTCCAAGGGAAGGAAAATGGCAAGAGACTGAAACTCCAATCGTTTCTTATTTTAAATGTTACATCTAACTTTCCTACATCCAATATACTTAATTTTCAGAAAACATTTCACACGTACCTGACTTATAAATAAATATATAGTATTTTGAACTGCTAGGCTACAAACCACATCTGAAATTCAAACATGAGCTTGAGTTCTCTCCTTTTCCCAGAACTTTACAAGACAGACCAGTATTTCAGGCCACATCCTGTAACCAGTGTCACTGGTTCAAATACATTGCCTTCAAAGGATTTGCCAAGTGCAAATGAGTGCAACTCTATAATTATTAAGTACTTATGATGATTATATATACAAGGAAGAGCAAAATCCAGCTCTCCCACACTATGCTTTGCTAATGCTAAACAAACATAAGTAAAAAAAATTGTTTTAGCTTATGAAGTCAAAAGAAACACTTACAGTGAAGACATACATTAATTAAGAAGGTGCCACTGTTAGAGAGATCCTTTTTCAGAACAATCTGCTCTCTAACACCTCCACTGGAGTATAATGAATAGTTTTTACCTTGCAGGCCTGTTCAGGAGTTATATTTAGTCCTTTTCCAGTGTTACACTGAAAAATAATTTCCCTTTTCACAGTATCCTCTCCTTTGTTTCAGTGAAAATACATGAAGATGCCTTTCCTTAAATGCCTTCACATATGATACGGTCAGCATTCCTGGCCAGGAATGCTTCAGGATGTAGCTACTGAGTGCATTCAATTTCATCAACTACCTGGAAGGTTGGGTGAACCCACAGCTCTGGGTATCATGGGACCTTTCCATTAGCACCACTTGTTTTCCCCTCCTAGGCAAATGAGTAGCTGCATTTCCCCCCCACACACTCCCAAGCACTGACTACTTGAGACAAGGGTGGGTAGAAGAAGGTTTTAGCGTTTTCTCCCACCTAAAAAGGAAAGAGGGCCCACCTGGAAAACAGCCATCGCTTTCACATATTCAGGCACTGCAGTGCCTCAGTAGTTTCTATCACATGGCTATTGATGCCCATTTTTACAATGGAAAGTATGTATGACAGAAAAAAAAAAACTGAAAAATGTGTCCTTACGGTACGTAATAGAGTATGAAAATTATACGAAATTATTCAGTACTATACTGACCTTCCTTAATTCGTCAGAGATGAGAATATCATCGTAATAGTCATCATAACATTTCACAATATCTCCAGTTTCTCTAACAATTCCTTCAGAGTATAGCCGATCAAAAAATGACATGGAAATCTCTGTGCAGGGCAACACTGTAGCTTCAATTTTTGTTACTTTGGAACCTGAAATACATAGGAAGGCTTCACTCCATGTCTCTTGCAATAAATAAAATAGGAGAATTTCCATGTACTAATGGTTTTACAGTAATTCGTAATTTGATACAATGTGGAAATTATCAGCTTCTCTAAATGGTTGTGAGTGGCATATTCTTTAAAAAAAAACACAGATCACATAAGTATGACTCAATCACACAGTCCCTCAAAAACCAAAGAAAGCTAAGAAAGAAACAAGGGTAAAGAAAACATTAAATTCATCTGAATGCTACCTTCCATTAAGGCTCATGTGTCTGCTCCCCCTGTTGGTAATACTATCAACCGAAATAAGCAATAGATGAAACACCATGTGAACTCAACATCACATTAGATCACACCCTTAGAAAATCATATTCCACAGCTTAAGCCTTAAAGAATCTGAGGACAAATACCAAATTTGGCATGATGAAGTACAGAAGTCAATAGCTGCTAACAGCACACCACAGAGTAAAAATCAAAATGAACACAGCCCTGAATGAATTTTTGGTTTGTTAAGTATTATATCTGAAATTTTTGAAAAGTTATTTTGTAGCTACTGTAAGCTTTACTAACCAGCTATTTCAGAAGATGAAAAAGGTACCATCAGCACTTCCTGTATGAATCTGGAATATTATCTTTGTAATCATTAAGCACAGAGTATATTTTTCCATAGTTTTTCTGTTTTCTGCACTTGCAAGTCATCTAAGGCTTGATCCTGTTGCTCATAGACATCTAGTGCCATTTGAGATGCCCTACAGTATTTTCCTCAATGAGGTATCAGTCCATAAGGGCACATACCTTCTCTATATATAGTGTTACATCTACAAATCTGTACGTATGAAGTTGGATAACTTATGGCATCTCAAATAGCATTAGACTCCATGTTTAAGAAGCTTGGGACTCAGTCCAGTTCCATCTACTCTCTACGGTCCAAGTGTTCATACCAAATGTTAGAACCTATTCTCTACTCATCTCCAAGTCCTGCTGAACACCCTTCAAAGTGCTTCTGAACAGGAGAAGGGAGGAGAGCATGAGTGAGCATAAGCACGAGTGAGCACGCAACACAAGGGCAACGTGTCTCGGCAGAGATAATATTCACAGCATTCCAGCTTTCCATAAGTTTACTCTTATCTTTTCTCCTCTGTAGGTTCCCTTGATGGGACACCGGTCAACAACATCACAATAGCAAAAGGCTTTTGACCATACAATTAAAGATAAAAATAAGTGGTGTCCTGACAAACTGACCTGAAGGATCACTAAAGACTAGTATTCAAGAAATGTCCACATTTTACTCTAGATGACAGAATTTCAGGAACAGAAACATGCCAAAAAGGGATGTATGAACCATGATGCTTCCAAAAGCACCTATCATTTCATTCTGATCCTAATCTTTGCAAGCATAGCATAACCTAAAATTTCTCTTGCCCCCACACTTCCAAAAAGTCCTTGGGATTTCTCCCATATATTATTACCTGGAGATTATTTATTCATAGGTTAAGTAGGACTGGCATTTTGGTATCTAAACCCAGGTAAACTGTACCACCTACCTGACCAACACTAAGAAAAAAATTAAAGAGAAGCTAAAAGTTGTTGGCTTGAAAATGTGTCTACTTAAGCTAAAAATACTGGCATGAAATTTTATATTATTTTATTGGGCCAATGTGATGTAAAGGAAATCGGCTACAGAGAAAAGCTCAGCAATTAATTGCTTGGCTTCACATCTACTAATATGGTTATGAAAAAGGGTACCTTTTATAAAAGAAAAAAGGTTTAGGATGTTCTCCTACCTGTCCACATAGTGAATATCAAAAAATAATCAAATTATGTAACCAAAATCTCAAGTCAGAAAAAACATGACTTACAGCCTCACAACCTAAGAAAAAAACCAAACTGATATTTATTTATTTATGCTCCCTCCCACCCCCTCACCTCCAGACTCCTCTAACTTCTAATTCTCCAGCTTCCTTTCACAGGGATAGAATTTTTATTTTATAAGAGATTTAGTAAGAGCTAAATCAGCCTCTAACATAGGAATTATTTTGTAAAGACCTATGTACCAAAAATTGAGTCAAGATTAATAAAAATCAGATGTTAAATGACTTGAGAAAAAAGAGACATTTTACATTTTCCCAGTTATTGAGCTCAAAGTATAAGAAATTGAGCTATTTATAGGCCTTCAAATTGTTAGGATTTCATTGGGTTAAGGGGAGGAGACACACTTCTGCTCTGAAACAAGATTTTATGAAAACTTTCATCAGGAAAAAAAATCAAGACCTTTTTAATCTATTCAGTAGTTCAGAAAATCAAACTATAAATGGAAAAGTTTAAATATACTGGAAGCTCCTATTCTCCACTGGAGAGGTGAGATTTGAAATTGGAGATTCAGAATTTCCTGGAAAAGAGTGACCAGTTTTAATAACGTTGTAAAAGTGAGCAATAAAATAGGAAGAAGAAATGCCTTGACAACTCTGCAAGTGGAAAACAAAGAGCTGAGAAGTACTAAAGCAGATTAAGCTGCTTATAACAGCGAGCTCTGGAATATCTATAAAGTGCTGCCAATATACTTTTAAATGAACACGTTGCGTTATCTAGTATGGTGCAGACAAACCCTAGATTAGGTATATTTAGAATTCCTCCAAAGTCTAAGAAAGATTTTTATCTCAGGGAAAAAACTTGCAACTTACTATTTACAAAACAGTTTATATAGAACATGCATAATGCAAGTTCAGTGCTCTCTACTAAAAAGATGGTATTTCAAAAGTAAAACGTGCAGATTGATGATTTATAGGTTCAAATGACATCTTAAATTTTTGCAAATGATAACCTATAACAGTAGTCTAAAAAACTGCTGGTTTAAGATTACCTTCCAGATTTTAAAACCCCATTCCAAAGACAGCAATCATTGGAGCTTCAAGTACATAGGGCAACTCAAGAATCTTTCTTAGGCAAATACTAAATTTTTATTTACACAAAAAGACAGTAACCCTATCCCTTTGAAGATAACTTCTGAAGTGTTAATTGAGCTTAAGCAGATACAGTCCTGCCTCCCCAAGACTGCTGACAGGTGCAAGGCCAGTAATGTGTCCAAGGAAAAACTATTTAGTTTTCATTACAGCTATTTAAAAATACAAGACTCAAGACAGAAGTTGGTATGCATCAAATTTGTTCCTTTTGCTGCTTCTATTTTAGAAATATGAGAGTAACAGATGAAGCGGGGGCTTAAAGCACATGACAGAACTATCAGGTACTCTGCCATACAGCCAGGAAGAGGGGGAAAAATACTCCTACTACAACAGGCAAAAAAGTGTGGTGTGAGAATAGGTAATTACTTGTCTGTCTGATCCGCTGAAGTAGGCTAGAGAATATCCTTGTGTATTGTTTACCTAAAATGTTACATTTCAAGTAATCTTAAAGCTGGAGTCCTTGATGTACTACTGTGGGATTCTACCAGGAATCCCAACACGTGGGGGAGCTGAGAAGAGAGGTACATGCTGCATTCCTTGGGGACCCCATGTTTTATGCCACCTTTTGATCTAACAGATTGAGACTGAGGACACTGTGGTCTGATATAAGGTGAGGATGAAAAGCAGTCAAGAGAAACAAAAAATTAGATTAGACACAGGAAAAAAAAAAATAAAGAACTTCTAGAAACAGATTTTAGGAAAAGAAGATAGAAAAGTAAGAGAGAAGAGGTTGAGATAAATATGAAAGTGAAACCACGCCCACTGAATTAAAAAGAAAAATAAATTCTTAGTAAGAAGGTAAAAGGGGACCACAGCCTGGAAAAAGACAATGGGATTATGAAAGCAAACACTCTCGTAAAGTAATATAATATTGATGTTTTATATAATACTGACATCTTTCTGTGTGTCCATAAATACTTTCTGCCCAAGCTCATGGCAGGGAGGAGAAGGAGGTTTCTAAGAACCTATCTAAACCCCAGTTATATTATGCATCCAAAATATCTCCTCCCTGCAAAAAAACCCTAACATTTTTGTTTGCAAGAGAATAAATACAGAATTTGAATCAACCTAGATTATGTAATTTTCTTCAGATTTTCTAAAAAGCAAAATAAGCATTTTGCTTACTAGAAAATACTATTCTTACTAGAAAATACTATTTCTAGTATTTTCTTTCAAGAACAGGAACTTGTTTTTAAAAGAGTTACTCCACAGTGATAAGTAAATGGTATATCTGGACTAATATATTGGCATGTCTGAAGAAGAAAATACTAGAAGATTATTTTTTACCTCCTCCCACTCAAAGCTAATTCTTACTATATTTTCAAAAAATGCACATGAAGACTAAGTATAGAAAAATGTGCCAACATTCCTCACCAAAAATAGGCAAAGAATGGGAAGATGAAATTTTAAGAGCAAATGGGGTATACCAGCTGTTCAGGATTTAGAAAGGGAACCCTTCCAGTCTTCAGAACAAAATGCATTACTTCTGTGCTGAGGAAGATTGAGCAGAATCAGGAGTTAAGATGGGATACTTGGCAAGTGACCCTCCGCCCTTAACACGAGGTATGTAACCTACTGACCTTCACTACAGGGATTGGCAAGTCATAGGCTAGACAGATAGCCTAAAAAAATTCTTGCCTAAAGCAGGGAAAGGTTTACCCACGGTTTGAAATATATTTATTTTCTTTCTGCTTGCCAGAGTGAAAAAGATGTACCTGAAGAGGGATTTGAGATATTTTTTGGATCTTATATATTTCAATTGTTTTAACAGCCAGATACAGTGTTTGCAAAATGGATTTTGCTGACAAAAAGGTGGCAATGTCTAGTGTCATTGTATATAGTGGGAAAAACCTATGCCAGTTCCAGAGAGCTGAAATGGAAAAGTTAGAAAATTCCCAAAGCTCCATTAAATATTTATACATAGTAAAGTTATTTACAGACAAACCAAAAGAACTGAGGACTTCCCACTCCCCCCTTTTAAAATATTCCTATTAAGGAAAATCACTTTGGTGATATCAGAGTTCACATTATGCATAAAATCCCATTACATTATCACATGCAATTTCCATGAAATTCTGGGTGTCATTTACACAATCAGAAATACAATTTCAAAGTGGTGCCATAAAATCATGTGCTATTTGCTTTTGGTCTTTCTTCTTTAGTGTCTCATCTCCATCTACAGACATAATCAAGTGTTATAAGCAGTTAGTGATATGGCAACAAACTAGAAGTCAACCATATGCCATGATCGCAACGAGAACAACCTATCACATGGTGCTCTCTCTGCACCCAGATCACTTCTGTTGTGCAGACAGCATATTTACACAAGCTCTATCTAATCTTCTGCTCTCTCAACTTTAATTTGTAACAGAGCAATAATCTCAGATCTGTCCTAAGTAAGGTGGTTGCATCTATAGAAGAGTGTCTTTCTCCAAACATTATCTGAATAAGGTAGTACTATAATTCCACAATGAATGCAGTTTATTATGTCTGGATACACGATCAGGTCAACTGGATGTCACAGGCCATTTAAAACCACTTCTAGTAGCTTGGTTTATGGATCAATGCAGGGGTCAAGGAAAAAAAAGTGTAAAATGTGACAATTTAGTAACAAGCTAGGTAAGAATCTTTTCTTATTATTTAGTAAAATAAGTCATTCTTTAAGTTATTTCAACCAGGTGAAGATACACATATATGAACTGTCATTATTACAAAATGGTAAATTAGAGGAAAATAGTTAAACACAGATTTTTTTATTTAAGATTAATTTATTCTAAATTTACCCAATGTAGTCCATTGTCCTGAAGCTGAGAGCAACTTTAAACTGGAGTTCACATTTTGATCATTAAAAAATGCCTATAATATTCAAATAAGAGAATACAAGTTAATGAAATGAAATATAAAATCATCATTTATAGTGCCTTGGATACTTTCAAAGCAAATTATAAGGATCCAGTTAGTAAGATTCTGTGTGATCTTTCAGTTTGGATACTAAATATCACACTACCAAATACATGGTTTTGTAACTTTGTGTAGCCAGTGTCTTTTATATATTCAAGATATCTTCATGTACATATTTATACATGCAGTATTAAGGTTTTACAGTAAAGCACTTTTAGTCCAAGAACACATTAAAAGGCTGTATGCAATCCTTGGAGGTATAGAAAATGGAAGAAGAGATGAAACAATTCTATCTCTGCATGCAATGTTGTTGAAGTCAAAAATGAAATGCTAAGTATGATTGTAAAATTTACATTTTGTAAATAAATTTGAAGCTTGGAGAAGTGTAGCGACACACAAAAATTATTAAACAGATACAGAAGAAATCCATAAGTTATTGAAGGGATGGAGAAGATGTTCCACAGTAAGATTTGAAGTATTCAATCTTATTGATTTATCAGTTAAAAAAAGGAGACATGCATAGTAATGTCGGTAGCTGACAAGTTTAAATGATAGATAAGCCAATTAAGAAAACACACAATTATGTATATGCGTACAAGCGGAGTGAATAATCATTGAAGAAGCTGCTAAGAAAATGATGGATTTTTCAGTCTCTGCATCACCAAATCTCTTTACCACCTCTCTGGGATACAGAGAGATCAGACTATATAATGTAATAGTCCCTTTGTTGTCAATTAATTCACAGCTACTCAGAGTTCATCACTTCATAGTGATATTTTTACATTTTTAATTCAAAAGAGACAAGCACTGAGAAGGTAAATGCATGTTTTGTAAACTTCAATCATTTGAAATGTTGGTGTATTTCTGTATGAATTTCTTTAAAATACAAAGAGGCTGAATTCTTTATCCAGGATAATGATATGAGATAGACATACAACAAATCAAAGAGTTGTTTTTGAAACAACAGATGTAAAAAACACACTGTTTTTAAAACCACTGATTTTTTTTTTTTTCTGTCTGCAAAGAGAAGAACAGATTTGACTTTGCAGACAACAAAAGTGGAGGACACAAAATCAGCAAGAGACTTGAGTCTCCAAAAGCTGAGAGCCCAAAATTCCAGTATAAAGCAATGGTATCCAATAAATTTTAAAACCTTGTATTTTCAGATATATGGTGTATATGCACGTCTAATTGCACAGTGACAAAGCAGTAACAGCTGTAAGCAAGGGTACCAACTGCATGTACACTGTTTAAAGTCTCCCCCTGGGTGGACTTCCCAACATTAAATGTGGTGGCCAAGATCAGCATCCAGTTCAGATTCCCATTCTTGGGACTCTTGAATGACTAAATTGTTGCCTCTTAAAACAGAGTAACATTAGTACAGACTAAAATATTTTTACTGGACAATACAGTTAACCCACAAAGTAAGACTTGAGCACCACACCTACATCACCTACTGTAAAGGAGACAGTGAGCAGGCGAATAGCATGCTAACACTGCTACAATGTTTGCCATTATGCAGTTTTCCAATAGTTATAATTTCATGGAAAAAAGTCAACTTAAAATATAAAGGACTTAGCACTACCATAACAAATTCATCCTTTTGATAGGGCTTAAACTGCTGGTCAAAACTGAATGCTTGTGCTGTGATCCTGCCTTGCATGGACCTGAAATGGAAAAATGAGATTAAATATCCTGCAGACATACTAGGTACTTATTCACTATGCAAATTTGCCTAGGAACACTACATAAAGTCCTACTCTGACCAATAATCATAATTTTTTCTTTTTCTTTTTTTCATTCTCACTTATAACCGCCTCCCACCCCTCCTTGGAGGGCTGGGGGAAGCACAACCGCTGCTCAAGCAGCATCAGAGCAACGCTGCGAAACTGAAATAGATCTTGGCTAACTCTGGAAGATCTTGAAACTGAAATAGATCTTGGCTAACTCTTCTCAGAAGAAGCGTTTTACGTGCCTGAAAAATACCGAGGAGACTTCCAGTTAAGGGGGGGGG
>NW_009217142.1:1102-4297 GCF_000690835.1 Fulmarus glacialis | reverse complement strand
GCGGGTGGGGGCGCGCTGGGGCATCCTCTCGCTACCTGAGCTTTTGCCTTTGCGGTTTTAATATAGAGGGAAATAGTTCGTTCAGTCAGTCTTTTTCTTGGCTCCAGCAACATACTTTTCCTGCTAGATCTCAGCCTAACATATTGATGTGAATACTAGAATTTCAGATAACAACTTAAAATAAATTATTGAATATTTTTTCCATAATAATTTAAAATTAGTATAGAAAAAAATTGATGAAATCTCTTCGAATGTTTGCTTCATACATTATTTAAAAACCCCAGATATTTCTAACCTATCATGGTGTAATTTTCCATTTTTCATTAATTTCAACCATATATTTTAAATACATGAATTTCCATAAGAATTTAAACTTCATAATTCATTTTCCTAAAGCTGAGTTAATCAGTGGCATTTGTCTTAAGTACCCTTTCCAAATAAAACATTTTGGCTTCTCAGCAATTTAAAACCAAACAGTTGTTCACTTTGATGATTAATTACAGAAAGTTAAAATTCATTATTGAAGTATTTTAAAGACATTTTCAAAGAAGTCATATTTACCTTACAATTCTTGCATTGAAAAACTATTTTTAAGTTGCATGTGATTAATAGAGATTTGAATTATTACATATCCTACATCATAGAATAATAATTGTCATAAATTTTGTGTTTGCTTAAACATACAATGGCAGTCTTTCACTATGTCCTTCTTTTCCATGATGGAATATGACCAGAGAGACTTAGATGTTGCAGTATCGTATCATAACAGTGGGGAGCAAATCTCCTTGGATATGACCCCAAAGGCAAGAACCCACCAATGGTTTTATATACAAAATCCTTATATACAGGAAAAAAAATGCACACAAGCAAGCAAAATTCAGAACTTCATTTGTCCATGTAATCTTAATTTTAATTTATTTGCATATACAATGCTTTATATTGAATGAGGCTAGGTTCTTTTGGGAAAGGAATATGGCACCTTGTGTTTGAGAGACTGTTTTGTAACCCAGAAGTCCAAGGTTATCACATAAAGATATTTCCTCCTTTTCTTTACCCTGAATCTTCAACCGAAAGAGGTTGAGATAATAAATTTTATTAAATATTTTTTAAAATAAATTTTACCAGTTTTTCTTGTGCTTAAAGTTTGCTAGCCTTTCTTTTCCCCTAAGATGAAGAGTCATTGAAGATCGCCTTCCACCACATCATTGTCAAAATTTGAACTTTCAGCCTCTAATGGAAGCTATGTCTTGATCCGTATCCCAAATGTGTAGAGGAAAACGTTAAGACGACAGCATTCCCATACATTTGGAGTACTAGATAGCACTGTCCCTCTTAAGAGATGATCTCTCACTACCCTGCAGAAGAAAACCGTCAAGTTACTCTTCCGTGTTATATGTCACTCGGGTCTCTGGTAAAAGTTCTATAGCTGGAGAACAAGTTCAGTTCTTTCATCGCTCCTTACAGTTGCCAGGTATTTCAGGGCGGTGCAGGGTGTGTGTGTGTCCATGATTTGGCAGTAGTATAAACCTCTTTTTAGATTGTTTGCATTGTCATCCTGCCAAAATTTCCCCAAAGAGTAAAAGTTAAATTTGTAAAATGATGACAGGTTGTATCTTAGGGAAAAAGGGAATGGAATTTTGTAGGCCAAATAAAACTGTTGTTTTGCAATACCATTCCCTCAGCTGAACCTCAAAGATTGATACAAACAATACTACTGTGCAGATTCTTGTAAAAATACATGGAAGAGTATTTCAATTGGAAAGGGTCAGGAAACCTAAATATAGGGGTTTCAACATACTCTCACCAACACATTGAAAATAATTTTTCTAAACTCTTTTGCAGTGATTTATACACTATAAAACCATGAAGTAGCTGCATGTGCTTAATTTGATTTAACAGGATATAGAAGTATGCCTATTATCTCATTGCTACATGTCCTTAAATACTTGCATATTCAAATATTTTTTTCAGCTCATCATACAGAAGATAAAAACAGAAAGTAAGCTTTACATTTTAAACCATGTCACTGGTAAATACTGTAAGAATTGCCAGACAGTAAAATGGATGACTGTTGTTGTTTAACCCCAGTGGGCAGCTCAGCCTCACCCAGCCGCTCACTCACTCCCCCCATAGTGGGATGGGGTAGAGAACTGGAGGGGTAAAAGTGAGAAAACTCATGATTTGAGTCACTGTCTAATGACTACAGTTAGCACTGATGGCTGTGGTCCTTGGAGGGTGTTAGTTGCTGAGGTCAAGATTTGTGTTTATCTTTTTGTCTGTCTGGCAACTTTTGTTACTTGGATGCCTTTCACAGGCAGCTACACCCATCTTGCTTTGCCCCTTTGGTGATAACAGTGCTCACTTCTACAAAACTGTGTCTGGCTATGCCACCACCACGTTACAAAATTCTTATACAATGCTACTAGTTATACTAAACTAGCATACTAATATTCAGGTTTAAGGCAAGTTTCCTTTAGTACTTACTGATATTTGATTTTAAGCAATAGTGAATTTCATTCTCTCTTCATTTTCTTATATTTATTAGTCTCCCTCAGCTATCTTTATTTCTATCTGAAGAGTTTTATTCTTTCTACATACAGAAGTCATTCTGTATTACGCATCTTTGTTGTTCTCTTATTTTCAGTTTTTATAATTCTGTTGGATCCTTTCTGAGATAAGATAACCAAAACTGAATATATTCTTAAAGAAGCAAGCACATAAAGAGTTTACATAATAATATGATACTCCATTTTTTCTTTTTTTTTTTTTTTCCTAGTAGTTAGTAGCTGTCCTGGTTTTGGCTGGGATAGGGTTAAATTTCTTCCTAGTGCTGTGTTTTGGATTTAGTATGAGAAGAATGTTGATAACACGCTGATGTTTTCAGTTGTTGCTAAGTATCCTCCTAGTCCAAGGACAGCTCCCATGCCCTACTGACTGAGCTAAGTACACAAGATGGGAGGGAACATAATCAGGACAGCCAGCCTAGCTGGCCAATGGGGTATTCCATACCATGTGACATCATGCTCAGTATATGAATGGTAGGCGTGATCCAGGAAGTACCAATAGCTACTTAGTTATCGGTCAGCGCAGGTGGTGAACAATTGCTTTGTGCATCACTCATTTTGTATATTCTATCATTATCATTATTATTTTCCCTTTTCTGTTCTATTAAACTGTCTTTACCTCAAACCACGA
>NW_009217142.1:526-815 GCF_000690835.1 Fulmarus glacialis | reverse complement strand
TATATGTTCCCTTTTGTGCTGTTTATCATTATTCACAACTGGCCAAGATTATAATTTTGCTGCTGTTTTATGAGGTGATAAAATCAGTGGTCATAAGTCTAATCTAGTATCTGTACTTGGCACTGCTGTCACCTCTGTACCTCGGGAACCACCTCTTAGAAACTATTAGTAATTACACTTCTTTCTCCTCGGAGAGTGAATTTAAGGGGGAGACAGGATGGGATACTTTCTCCCAATTGCTCATCTTCCCTTCCGTATCTTCAGAAACTCCTTTTTCTTTTGTCCTCTT
>NW_009217142.1:0-269 GCF_000690835.1 Fulmarus glacialis | reverse complement strand
AAACCCCCACGACAGGCACTGCGGCTACTTCAACCCACACGACAACCCCTGTGGCTACTCAAACCCCGGCAACAGTCACCGTGGCTTCTCCAACCCCTGCGACAGGCACTGTGGCTACTCAAACCCCGGCAACAGTCACTGCAGTTACTCCAAACCCCATGACAAGCACTGCAGCTACCCAAACCCCAGCAACAGTCACTACAGCTGAACCAGAGGACCAACTCTTGCTGATATCCGTCACCTCTGTACAGAAGAGGAAATCTTGGAAG
>NW_009217141.1:0-1582 GCF_000690835.1 Fulmarus glacialis | reverse complement strand
GCTGTGTGGCGTTCATTTGCTGGCTGGTGTTAAACCACGACACATGGCTCTTTGCTCACAGGTAATATATACACATACATGCCTTTTTGTTCCTGCTAGTAAACTGTTGGAAGAGGCTTGTTAGTAATCACAGAAAAGATTATCATTTTGCCAAGTAGCACAATGCTCATGTGAATTCATAATATGTGAAGGTGCTCCTGAGGGCAAATGGTACCATCTGCAGTGGCAGCGTGAGCTTTGCAAATAGTATGTTGCCTGGAGGTGAGTGCAACTGCCGTTAAAGAAACACTTTTGAAAAAGAGATTTAGCCATTTCAGCCATATGAAAGCTGAAATGCATTAAAAGACTCTGTCTTTCCATAATATGCAACCTTGAGGAAATCCACTGGAATTTCTGTTGGTGGATTGGGAATAACCACATGTAATTATGTGGTTGAGGGTATGGGTCTTTTTAGAAGTAATTTTAGTTTAGCTGATGGGTAACTAGAATACTTTGGTAAATTGAGAAGTTCTAGAGAATAAAAGCTCTGCAAAATCAGTTTCGAAAGTCCCATTTGCTTAGGTGCAAATGATGAGGGACACTGAAGAAGTGTGGGTAATGAGGTTCTTATTAAAAAACAAGGGAAATCTGTCTTCATATGAGATCAAGGAGTACATTATTGCTTCTGTTTATTATAGATAAAAATTAAGACTGTTTCTAACAGTAGAAGTGCTCTTGTACTCAGTACAATTAGTAGCAGTGTTTGCATCTTCTTAGAAATATTTCTTATATGTTCATGTGTTACCCAAGCTCACCTCCTCTTTTGATTCAAAATGAGAGATGTTCTCCTATTTTTTTCTTTTAATTGGAAAATTTTTTGAAATATGTACCATTTTAAAGTTGTATCTGTTCAGTTTAGTTAACTATCCTGCTGTTTTTAACCCTGTATTTTCATTCTTTTTTTAAATTTAGTGAGAAATCATTTAACTGAGAAGTAGTATTATATCATTGATAAAATACAAAGATTCTTTCAAATTAACCCTTAAGACTCTGAATATTAAAGACTCCATATTATTTTTTTCTAAAGATTTCTACAATGTAGCTCTGCAATTTATTGACGAATTCACATTGTATTCATTTCAATATAGACTGTCTTTTCAGTATGCTAAAACATACATGGTTTCTCTGGGTTATTTCAAATGGTGGATGAAAATTCTATATATTTGTTCAAAGGGAGATTGCATTAGAAGATTAGAATGTAACACCTGGCAATATAAGGGTTTTCATCTCCTCAAGGTTGTTTTAGGTTATCCTCCATTTGGCTGACAGATTAAGAGAAGAGTCTTATTTAAAGATGGACTCAGAAAAATGTTCTTTAGTCACTGTTTTCTAAGGCAGATGCTGACCACATGGAGAAATACCTGAAAGAGGCTAAATTATAATCAACATCTCAGAAACCAAGGTGTGGTTTTCTCTGAAAGAATGAGAGTTTCAAGTTGCAAGGCAACTAAAGTAGACATGGAGCTGGACAGTTGCGGTTTTTTGGGGGTTGTTTTTTGGTTTTGTTCTTGTTGTTGTCGTCCCCCTCCCTCCTCCCCCCCCC
>NW_009217140.1:4542-6404 GCF_000690835.1 Fulmarus glacialis | reverse complement strand
CCTGTCTAAGCCGTGAGCCGCCACCAATAACATACCAGACCAATAACATATCAGAAGAGATCTGCATCTTCAACCCTGCCGATATATTTCACAATGACTCCAAAGTGGCAAATATTCCCTGAGGCTTTCCATTTGTTTTTTAAGACACCTAAATTTGGTGTCTAGATAACACGTCAACCTGTATGCTGCATATCTGAACTCCCACTGTAGTCCATAGAGATCAGTACTGAGACTCAGTATTGTCACTAAATGCAGAGTCTGCAGGCGATGGAAGCTGGGGGCTGACTTGGCTCAGTTGAAAGCTGAACCTAAAGCTCACTCTGAAATACAACTTGGTCCTGTTACCTAAACATAAACATCTAGTGACATCCTGGGGTCATCTATGGTCTGAGGCATAGGTTCATACATAGTTCTGTGGCATACCTGCCAGCTCCATGAAGATGTCTTGGATATCTGTTGGTACTGTACACATATTGAGACAATTAAATTGTGCTTCAGCTGGCTGGTTAGCCAAAGCAGTCTCTAGACTCTATTAACTGTGTTGATCAGGATGTCAATTCAGTTGCCTAAATAGTGATTGTACTGAGAAATTAAATATCAAGCACATATGTGTATGCATGTATACACCTACATGTATGGTTTTAATTTATGTGTCTGTATTTTGAAACAAATCCTTCCACATTCATTTGGGGAGGAGTAGTTGATTCTTTACTAGATTTTGTTCTCTGACTTGAGGCGTATTAGTCTCTGACTGCTGGCACACAGTGTTTGAGAAGTGAAAAGCTGGAGAAATAGAGTTTGCAGTGCCATTGTATGGGTCCTACTGGATATAAGAAGCTCAGAGTTAGTTGTTGACATTCAGGCTGAGAACTGAGTAAGATGGAAAGACCATGAATGACCACGAGCTTTGTCTTCCCTCAGAAGAACAGAAGTTGAAATAGCTGAAGCCTGAAGATCATTTGTTGGACTGTGGTGTCATAAGTAGAGTTTATGGTGTAACAGGCATTTAAGAACAAACAATATTCTGTCTGCCCTAAGAAGTAAAAGAAAGGTAAGTCAGGAAGGGTCAACAGAGAAAAAGCAGTGAGAGCCTTCAGACTCTCTTCAGCTGCACTCTGGCACATTTGTCCAGTGAGCGATGTGGTGGAAGACCCTATGGCCTTTAGCACAAATTAACTGTTTGCTGTTTATGTTAGTACAACAGTTGGTTCATATGTGTATACTTCCCAGTATATGTCTACAATAACTCTTATTTCAGGTCTCAGTTTTTGTTTGTTTGTTTTATGATACACAAACAGTCCTCCAGCACACCCAGATCTTAGGTACACCTTTGCCGGGCACAATGTCCAGCTTACCTGCAAGCATGAATCAGATCTTGAAAATAAGCTATCATTTTGAAGGCAGAACTAAAAAAATATTTTATCTAAGACCGTCTAAATGTAGGCACATACAATTGAATATTTTTCAGCTTAAGTTATTTGCTTTATCTTTTGGAATTTGCTTGCATTAAGCAAAGCCAATGTACTTTTTATGACAAGGTTTGTTTTAAAATTGAACAGTAGCTGTCATTTTGAATGATCTAAATATGGACTAAAATAAAGCAAACTTAGTTTTGGACATAACCATATGATAAATGTCAAACAATAGCAGCTTAGCAGTTTATGTCAACAGATTGCCCAATGCTAGGTAAAAAATACTCTTTTAAACTTCATTGTAGGCAATTTAAGTACCACATTCTAGTTAAAAATTGTATGCAACATTTCTATCTTGTAATGGTGATTTTGGTTAACTTCTAACCAAAGCTTGGTAGAAATGCTGTGTAAACACAAGAGCTTTTAAATCTGCTTTAACTGAGGATGTTG
>NW_009217140.1:0-4511 GCF_000690835.1 Fulmarus glacialis | reverse complement strand
TAGGGAAAGTGTTGTTGGTTTTGTTTGGGTTTTTTTAATATGCATAGACGTGCATGGGAACTCTTGGAGAAAAGTGGGATGCTGAGGAAGGACCAAGAACTTGCTCAGACCTGTCTCATTTTCTGCTTGTGATGATGAACCCCCAAGCACCAAATGGAAACAAACTGAAATTTCATGGACCAATGAACGTTTGTTTCTCTAAGCTCTAGGAGAACTGAACTAAGTGTGTTTACACTGCTAAAGATAAAAAGACAAGAAATAACTTGCACTTTTGACTGTTCATGTTGCTGAACTGTTAGCTATGTCTCAGACCACTTCAGCTTGCACTCTTGGTGATGAAACATGAACATTGCTCAGGAGATTTTCAGCAAGAATCACCTCCAAAGAGCAGACAGCACCACGCTGAGCCAGGTTTGGCTCCCTCCAGCTCAGACAGCGAAGTTTACACATCCAAATGCTCCACCTGTTTTCCTACCATTCCACAGAGCACACTACAAGCACTATAATTTCACACTATAAAAACTGCAATATAGAGTTTGCATTGTTTCAAATAATTTGAGCGAGGAAAACGTGTCTTAACCACTTAAATTATATGTGGAGGTCACAGAGAAGACCCCAGAACAATTTCTATGTTGTGGATGCAACCAGTTCACTAAAAAGGTAACCAGACCTAATCAGTGGGGCTGTAAGCTAGTCCATGCCATTTGGTCTAGGACCAAGGTCACCCCATACTCCTCTCCTGTTTAGCACACAAGTTTTAGTACTAAATTTATGCTTATGTTTTATGTGCTTGCTTATATATTTTTTAATCAAGCTGTTAGTCACAACAGCCTTTTTTCAGTATCCAATTTAATTAAAAGAAATGTTCAGAGAAGTTAGCAAAAGGGAATCCCTTGTCACTGAGTTATTTTTTGTGCATATGGGGAAAATTGTTTTTCCAACTGCATAAACAAGACAGCTTTCTTCTTGAGGTTTATCGTACAGAGCAGGGATGTCTTTACTGCAGTGAACAATTTGAAGCCACTATATTTGCATATGTTGATAACTTTTTCCTACCCTGATATAATTTTCAATGTTGATATGATATTTTCTATCATCCCACCTGCTGGAGTCAAACTTTCATGTTGGAAAGTCAAGGGTTTGTTAAATTATTTACTTATGGGAGGAACTATAAAATGGAAAAAAAAAAAAATTGTAGCAGTTTATTTATGCTTATTACCCATTTTAATAGAAATGAATTGTTTAAGCTAACACAAAGGAAGTATAAAATAGTCCTGATTGATAGTGAACAATTTAAAGCTAGAGTGGCTATTCACATATCAATGCATATCTGCTAATATTCTCACTCAGAGGATGGGATTTATCTCACCATCTGGCTATCCAAAATTTGGTTTAATTTAAGTTAGTAGTTTAGTCTTTCTTTATAGACAAGAGAGAAAATAGGCAATTCCAGAGGATGAGTCATTCCATCCCAAGATAACAAATATATATATATGTCTTTTGGAAGTGCCTAGAGGTTCTCTCCATTAACTTGACATGGAAAATAAACCAATTGAGACTCTGCCTAATGGTTAGACAGAAGAAGTTGACTGAGATTACCACATCCTTTAAAATATAAATGCTTTCTTTCTCACTTTTAATTTTTCTTTTTCTTCTTAAAAAAAGGAACCTTCCTCATTCCCAGGCAAACTGATAACATTCACTACTATTCACTTCAGTCCATAATGAGAGACTGGCAAAATTTGTAATAATTTTACAGTAAAATAACTCCCCTTTTTTGTACTGAAAAATCAAACTGTGGAAAAGATACACCCATATCAACCCATGTATTGCAGTCCAGACATGGAAATCACCAAGACAATCCACTTATTTAAAGAATAAAACTCCAGAATGACAGCCAAATTAAAGATAAATTGCTTATTGAACATAGGTAGTCAGCTATGTTCAGAGGCGACAGACGTCTGAGCTGAAAAGACAGTTCTTCTTGGAAACAAGACTGATTTTAGAACATAGATTTCATAAAGACAGTAGTATTTGACTTGGTTCTGGCTAAGACTGTCCAACTACTTGGTAGAACAATAATGTTTCCAAATAACCAGCATCAAGGTCTGCTGCAGCCCCCCAGCCGCTGGAGCTTGCAGCGGCTAGTTCCCTCCATTCACACCAGTAGGCACTGCCAGCCACCCCTTGTCACAGTTTGGCAATTGCCATGGGCACCAGGGCCAGCTGCTCCCCTCCACTGTGGAACTGTGGAACTGACAGAGAGGAAAATAACCTTCACCTTTGAATAAAAAGGTCTGTGTAAATGACAGTCATTTTAATTATTTTTCTACTGAGTTACTGAGTCTATTGTTTTAGCTTCCAACAGAGTTCTTAAAATCAAAATAATTCATCTTGTTTAAAGCAATTCTTTTTAGCCACTGAAGTTACTCTGCTCTGCAGCACCTTTTATGACCAAATTGCAGTCTGTTCTCCACAGAATATGCACAGGGAGTAAAAAATGTGTTCATTTCGGGGTTTTGGTTTGGTTTCTGGTTTTGTTTTGTTTGTTTTTTTTACTGGAGGTATAAAAGATTTTGGCTTCAGCACAAAGCATGTAAAAAGGAAAATAAATACTCAAGTATTACTTGTTAAAACTGTACTAGAACAGTAGACTTTACAATGCACATTTTTCATGTCACTGCCTTATTTTTATTATCTATACCATGTTAATAGAACAAAACAGTTCTTACTGATGAAAAAAATCTACATGTGACAATTTACTACCTACTACAGCTTTTGCTTAAAATGAGTTGCAGTGGGTGGGGGAAAGACACGGCTTTTTTTTTTTTTTTTTAAATCCTTCTTGTCCTTAGTATTAGTCTATGGAAGTATTTGTCATATGTGGGTCATATTTTAAAAGAAGGACAAAATATTATTAATATTTCACTGAAACACACTCATTTTCAGAGTAGAAGATAATTCCAGGTAGCCCTATGATTATTCATCCCTTTTATACCATTTGCTTACATAGATCAGGGTAGTTTATTGGTAGCAGGTAACTGCTCATTCAGTGTATTAAGGGCTGCACAGCCTGCAGCACCAGTATACTATAATGCCCTGTGCCACTGCCAAAACCCACAAATATAAATTTGGTTTGGTCATCCAGTGTAATTAATCTATGCACCTTTATTTAAGATCTTGCATTTATGTCAAGTTAAGAGCCTGGCTCTCAGATTATGTGCAAAAAGAAATAATTTGTTTTTTTCTGTAATGGCTATACCATTTGCTTTTGACCATAACAATTTGCTTTAGAAACTATCCCTGAATTTTAACTATTATAATATCATTGGATGCCTACAAACAAAATGTAGATGGCTAAAACCAGTTTTTATCCAACTTTTCAATGCAATTCATAAAGTTAACTTAAAACTCTGAACACCACTTGAAATTGAGGAAATGTCAGCATTTGGAGGGTTTTGAGGTAAGTGAGCTAAAACAAATCTCTTGTTAATGTTCATTGCCTTACATCTAGACCAATTTTTCTTGAACTTATACTACGAGATGCCAGAGGAGAAGGGAAGGGAAAGAATAGGAAAGGATACAGCTTTGGTAAATGCAGACTCTGATTTAGTAATATGAAGTACTAGGGAATAGATGGAGATTTGTTTTGTTTTGTTTTCTATTACTTAAATGTTATAAAGCACTAAATGAAATAACAACATACATTTTAAGATCCACCTCAGTATGAGGTTTCATTGTGTATAAAATACTTAATCAATATTTATTTAAAGTGTTATAATAAAATTGCCTTTAGTCCAGTGACTTTATATTAGAATATTTTCACATTTTGACACCAGCTTTGACAATTTACATAAATTCAATCACAATTTCACTAAATTCATAAGTATAATATAACAGTTGTATAGTAACAATTTTTTAAAAGATAGAGGTTGTTTCATATTAAAGTGAGATAAAAAAATAATATAAGTCTCTTCTCTAACAGTGATATGAATATAATTATATTCAGGAACACCCGTTCAAGGATTAAGTTATAAAGTTTACTAATCTTCAGAAAGTTAAATACTTAAAACCATTATTCCAAGTTATTCTTGCCCAAGATGATGGGAAAAAGTCAGTATCAGTACATTTCTCATCATCAGTACATGTCCTCATTATCAAACAAACTGCTATCAAAGATTTTCACATAAAACAACAGGAGAATAAGTGCAGAGAAACGTATGGGTGAAGACAGAAAGGAGAGAGAACGTACGCAAAAGTGAAGTGAGAAAGCAAAGCTCAGCCAAGGTCTATGCAGCTGATAAAAGAAGGAGCCAGGCAGGTAAAATATTCATATTGAAATACTTGCATACCCAGGCCTGACCATCAGCCTTCAGGCTGTACGGGGAAGTACATATATATGTTGATATCACTCTATTTTATTTTTTGTCGTCTTTTGCTGTGGTTCCACAGATTGGCACTTTCAAAAACATCAATTTGACAAAATGTTGTGGTTTAACCCAGCAGGCAGC
>NW_009217139.1:0-4369 GCF_000690835.1 Fulmarus glacialis | reverse complement strand
AAGTACCTGCCTGGCTGAGGCCGGTGCAAGGATCCTGGGCAGGGTGTTGGCAGGGGGCTTGTTTTTTGCGCTAGCTACGTGCACGACGTATGAAAACGCCACCGCTGACCCATCGCATCCTTGGCCCTGGGGTTGTGCGCTGGCATTGCCAAGGGGCGGCAGGAGGGGGTGGATGCACACAGGACCTCTGCTTTCAGGGCAGATCCCACCAAACCGGGGCTGGAGGAAGAAGAGCTCCTGGCTCAGCTCCCCTCTAACCCCGGAGCGAGCGAGGGAGGGAAAACATGGTGACAGTGAGGAGGAAAATATTCTTGCTTCGTTGAAAGCGCAGTTTTCCGACGGAGATGCAGACCCTCGGGTAGGGAGGGGGGAGATGGGAAAGTTAGACCCCGCCTGCTACAAAGTCCTTGACATGAAAAATACTCCATTACTGGGAGAGAAAAAGGTTAGTGAAGGACAGAAAAATGAGCTGCTCAAGAAAACTCTATGTACGTGCCACATTTTTCATAACTGCTGATGCTAAAAACAGTATGCTAATTGTGCATGGCTTTATTTATTTGACCCTAAATCCTGGAGGAAGGCGAAGATTTATAATAAAAGTTTTATTGGTACTTTTCCCATCACACTAATGTTCAATTATTGAGAGCCATTTGGGCTATAAAACAGCAACGCACAGCGATCCCCTGTTCACCAACTTCCTTGGAAAGCTTCCAGAGGCTGGATATTGTTACGGCATGGCCAGACCAACAGAACCAACCTAGTACGAACTCTGAAATAAATTCCCTCGGAAAACAAGGATACAAAAGCAAAGCCCCAGAGCTGAAGATGCATCAGCTGCCGGGTGGCTACTGCATGGCACATTTTCATAGCCAGATACTCTATCTTGCAGAGAGACTTCTTTTCTCATACAGGTTTCTAATTAAATAATTGTCGGTCAGAAAAGCAAAGCGGCATGGCATTATTTTAATCTGAACTGCCTGTTAGAAAACATGTTTTATCCTGCATTAATAGACACCTTAATCCACAATATTAGCGAATTGGGTTTTTTTCTGCTCATACAAATATCTTCCAAATCGAGGTTTCTCCCCTTCAACAACCCCTCCACAATGCTAAAACCTCCACGTATGCAGTCCATTTTCCCCTTTGAATATTCCCTTGTATACAGGTCACAATTTTTTTTAACGCTGCTTCAGTTTATTTTCCTAGCAATATTTTCCATTAATGGCATTTTAATGCGACTTTGTGTTTCCTTTATTTTTTTTCCCCTCTATTTCAGTTGGGTACTCTGAGTACTGTACAGAATTTTTCCTGGGGTTAATTAGCTTCAGTTGGTCTTTTCCTCTTCAGTCTATAACTACTGAATATTTTAATAAAATTGTATTGTTACAGAAGGTCTTTCAGCTGATTAATGGACCTCTGGAATTATATTAAGGATTACATCAAATCTCTGAACATACCTCTTCTAACCCCTCACGCCTAGCAATGTATTTTGTACAAATATTTCTACTGTTGATGTGAGTTTATGAAATACTGTTTCTAATTGCCCATTACTTCCTGTAATGATAGTTTCTGTGAATAAATCCCTGCCTTTTTATTGCTGCTTCTTGACGTGAGTATCTGCTCTGCTATTATTACAGTGCCAGTGACATTCTGAGATTCTTTATTTGGACCAACACCTCCCCTTGCCCCCTTATAGTTTTGCATTTACTTCTTGTACAATAAGAAAATACTGGGACAAGGAGGGTGGGGACCTCGTCCTGCAGGCGATGTGGTGGTGACAGGCTGATCGCGGTGGCTTAGTAAGCCCTTCCTGCGGTGGGGGACAGGGCCCCGGCAGCGGCACCCCGAGCAGCCTTGCAGGGAGGCGAAGCCGTGGGGCGGGGCAGCCTCTATAAGCCTTTAAAAGGGGGTTTTGCTAATTGTGCTTATACCACATATTTGTACTTTTTAATTGGTTTGGTTAACATCTTACAGATGTGCAAAGCATGTGATTTTTTTTTGGGGTGCTAATTAGGATAAAATTTTCGCTCCCTGTTTAATCTGTTAATTTGGAGTAGTTGGCTGTAATTGTAGTTAAACATACGGGCGCTATTTTTTAAATGGCTGAAATGCTGTTATGACAAAAAGGATGCCATCTCAGATCTAAACATCAAGGGCCCTTGAGTCTTCCTCCCACTCCCCCACTGACTCAGTGTTTGTTACTGGGCAAGTACCTCAGCTCGCTATCTCCCTTTCTTGCCTTCCAGGGCTATTGTGCGAATTAATTAGATAATGTTTCAGCGTGGCTTTGAACTGGAGAGTGCTAGAAAAGTGCCAAGTTATAATTTATTGTTATGAAAGCCAGCTTGCTGGCTGGGAGCGAGACCTCTGATGCAACCCCAGCAGAGAAGGACGGCGAGGCGGCCGAGGGAAAGCTCCCCTCTCGCCTCAAGATCCCTCCTCTCCATACCTGCCGTCTGCAGCACCTTCAGCCTGCTCCAGAAACGTTCTGCTGAAGGCAGCACCGGCAGCTGCGTGGTGTGATCCTGGGGACGCAGCCCCCGGCTCAGCTGACCCGTCCTGGTTGCTGGATTGAGGATGTCGCCTGCACCTCCCAGTCTGTTTTCAGGCTCGTTCTGCTGCCCGAAGGGGCAGCGGCCACGTCCTCTGGAAAATTATAGTGCTCCAAATCAGCAAAGCACTTAAGATTAGTACTGATAGGTCTGAAGAGTGGCTTACGGTTAAGCGTGTCGTGGGGCTTGCTGGGTGAGATTAGCCCGGAACAGATGCATGTTTTGCTGATGCAGGTTTTCAAAATATTTAGGCCTTGATTCAACAAGACACTGAAACGTGAGCAGTCCCACTGAAGGCAATGGAAATAACTGGCTGATCAAAGCTGAAGAAAGAACATTAAGTTACAAACTGTTTGTTTAGAAATGAGTTTGCTTTGAGGAGCACGTGTGCGTGCGGACAGAGGTGACAGAGCAAACCGGCTTGCCTGCCGTCGCCAGCGCTGCGGAGCGTGTACATGAAATAAGGCTTCCTCGCACCTGGCTGTGTTCAGCCGCCTTCCCAAATACCAGCAGACCTATTTAAAAGCAATTCTTTTGAATTGTAACGACCTGCCCAAAACAGTGCTCGTTATTATCAAATCCTATTTTAATCCCTCGGGCTCTTTGTCCCAAAGCCTGCGCTGGCAGAGCGGCTCAGCCCGGGCGCTGCTCTGGGGCAAAGGGGCGGCTGGCCGCCCCAGGCAGTGGGGCTTGTCCGGCCCTGCAGACCCAGGGGTCCCCAGGCGTTGCTATGGGGGCATTTCAGGAGAGCACCGAAAAGCTCCCACAAGACCTCACGGACATCCTCTAGCTGGTCTGTGGAGACCTGTGCATCCATAGCAGCACCTCTTGATGCCGATGCTGTTGTGGTTTGGGAGAAATCCTGCCCTAACGAAGCCCAGGGATGGGACATCTGCCTGGGGGGCTGCAGCTGCCCCGGTGGTGCCGAGGGTCTCTGGTGCTGATGGCCTTATCACATTTTCATGGCATCACCGGGCTCAGTACAGAGGTAACGGGATGCAGGAGTACGGCTCGATGTCCGCAGGGCCGGGCGGGTGGTACAGGACCTTTTCCAGCCTTAAAAGCCCTGAGGCAATGCACCCTGGTGGGGCCGAGGCAGAGCTGTGCCAGCGCTGGATGGGGACCCCCATTCCACACCCCCCCCATTTTGAGCTCTGTTTGCACAGCAGTGTAACGTGCCGGGTCAGACACACGGACAGGCATCACAGAAAATCCATCTCTCAAAACTATGAACAGCCCTTTTGCTGCTTTTCTTGTGATTAAGAGACCAAAAATAAAATGACCTGCACTTATATTCCCAGGCAGGCAGAAAGAATAATTACTTTACAGAGATGGAATTCCTTCATATATTATAACCATCAAAAGGAGTAAAATCTGAAATTTACTGTGGCACGGAACAAAAAGGTAGCGGTTAGAGATAATGAAATCCTTACTTGCCATTAACGGAAAAATTACTGTTGTTAAAAGACCCCTTCATAAATAATTGAGAAACCAATTATACAGTCTTGGTGACTAATTTATCCAGGAGCAATACGGACCACATTATGCCATATAATGAATGGCGCGTACGCTCCGTTACGTCTCGCTACAACTCGTGCCTTTATTCAGCTGCTCCACAAAGAAATAATAATAAAAAGGAAACTAATGCACGTAGTAATCAGAAAGTACATTATCTGAAACGAGAGATGGCCATGAATATCCCTCAGTTCAAAGCGGGTTTACAGCAGTACGGAGGCCTGAACTAACACGTCACTTCGTCTCTGCGCCACGACGGGGAGCGGGCCGGGGGGCCGGGGCCGTGCTCACCTCGCCGGGGC
>NW_009217138.1:0-4463 GCF_000690835.1 Fulmarus glacialis | reverse complement strand
CACCAGCCAAGGGGGTGCATCGCCCCCAGGCCGCCTCGGCTCTGTCCTCCGGTGCCTCCCGGGCAGGCACGGTCCCCACGGACACAGCCCCACGCCACGGGGTTGAGATGCCAACAGTCCTTTCTCCTTCGTTGCAAGGGGCATCAAAGCCTCCCTCCATGGTGGTCAAGGGCTGTTCGGGGCCAGAAGGAAACAGCGGGGATGTGGGATGCAGAGGGGAGCTGCACAGGCCCCAGAGGAGAGAAACATCCCCACTAACAACCTAGGATGGAGCCTGAGCCGAGGATCTGCACCGGAGGATTTCCTACTGGAGTCCATGCGACCGAGAAACTCACTGTCCCAGGGCACCACAGGACCAGCAGGGCAGAACAGTATATGGTGCTTCTCAGGGACAACAGACAGTGTCACAAACAAGGAGGGCTGGGACAGGCATCGACCCGTGGGCCAGGGATGCAAGATTGGATGCAGGGAAACTGCCAGAGAAACATTTAAGGACAGGACCAACCCTCAGGGGTGAAAGTGCCACCTGACTAAGGCACAGAAAAGACCAAACCCTCTCCAGGTACCCAGACATGGGGGGACACAACTCCCCAGCAAAGGCCAGAGCTCAAACCCACCGCACACCCTGCAAGCGCTGGTGTTTCACCCCTCCACAGGACGGCTGCTGGGCTGAGAGCAGAACACAAGAGGGGACCTTGCTGTGACAGTGCCCAGCCCCAGGGCTGATGTGGCCCAAACCAGGGGAGTGTTGCTAACAGCTGGGTTACCTTTGGGAGCACACACGGAGCTGAGTCCCTGCCCCGTACAGCTACCTGTGACTCTGCCCCTTCCCTCAGTAGCCTGGATGCAGCGCTGAGCTGGCTGACGGGGCACAAGCGTGCAGAGCCCACAAGGGAGAGAGAGGAGCCCCCAGGCCCCTCCTGGGAGCTCTGCAGCATCGCCAAGGGAAGCAAGTGTCAGGGACTGGACACGGAAGAGTGTGTCCCACTGCAGTGTGTGAGGGAGGAACCTGAGAGCCAGCAGTGACCCCCCTCCAGACCTGACACCTGAGAGACCTTTATTCAGAGTGTAAAAACAGTTCTTTACAAAGCAGATTGACCCAGAACCTCACCCCGAATCACAAATAGGCTGTGAGCTCCCACCCCACCATAACTGCAGTTGAGGATGCAGCCTGGGCCCCGGTTTCATACTTCCAAGTGTATAAAAACCATCAAATTGTGAGTAAAGAAAAGCAAACACTAGAGTCGGTGAAACTACCTGTCTCACCACTGGCTTCACATCCATCTGCTGGGGAAGGGGCAAGGACTGACTGGGTGTTTCAGAGCTAGGGAGAGGGGGTGCACAGGGCAGAGGTCCAGGACAGCAAAAAGGCACAAGGCAAGGATCACCTCCTCCATCCCCGACTCCCAGCACAGGGATGGGGGAGAGAGGATACACCAGCAGCATCCATCCAGTTTTGGGACCAACCTCCCAGGGTTGTGGGAAAGGAGACACACCAGTGCTGGGAGCAGCCCCTGCTCCCTAAAAGGTTACAACAGAAAAACCAAAACAAAACAAAGCAGCAAACATTGAGGTCCTGGCAAGAGGTGTCCGAGGTAAAAGCCGTCCAGGGAGAGAAGTCCCAGCGAGTACCTGGAGGAAGAACCAGACTGATACCAGCAGCCTCCTGCAGCAGGGCAGCTTCCACCCACGCTTGCCACACTGGCATCACAGCCACCTGGACCCTTCCTCCGAGGCTGCCCGGCCCCTCACCTTCCCTGGAGATAAGTTACTGCTTCCTCCTCTACTTCTTGGCTGGCATGATAGGAGCAAGCTCCTCCTCCTCGTCAGACAAGTCATCATCATCCTCAAAGGAAGCATCTTCCCTATGCACTGGGACACACAAATAACTCTGTTACTCACCAATGTATGTCTTTACAAATACCACTGGCCCCCAAGAAACCCCAAAAGCAGAGCAGCCCAAGGAGCACTGGAGCAGTTTGAACAGCAGCTTATGGGCAATAAGCTGTATCCCAGTTGGAGGGACCTCTCAGTGGGGAATGGCAACAGCCAGCCATGAAAAAAGGGGACAGCGTGGGTCATCCAGACCCCTTTTTCCGTGCAAGGCTGTATGGCAGGGAAGGAATCCCTGCACGGAGTCGGCCCCTGGGGAACCAGTACAAAGAAGGCACCAAGCACACATGCTGCACAGCACCAAGTGCATCTCCCAGGGGCTCCCCGGCCAGCGTTCTCGCTGGAGGGAGCCCCTCCATACCCCTTGCTCCTCCCAAGCCTTTCCCCACCCATGACTCCTTACCGATCCGGTGCCAGCCGGCGAGATGTACCGGGCCAGAGCCCGCCGCCAGGCGGAAGGTCACCGGAGGCTGCAGCTTGAAGTTGTCCAGACTCAGCTTTAAAGAGACAGAGATGGAGCTGAGTTAGTGGCAGAGGCAAAAAGCAGAATGTCCTAGAGTCCCCAGCACAGCACCTGGCCCAGTTAAACATGACCTTCTAGGGGCATCTGCAGCCAAGGCCAAGGCTACCCAGGGCATTTCCCCACAACCTGCAGACCAGCTCATGGTCAGGATCATAGGGGAAAGGTCCACAAACATCCAGAGATGTCCAGTTCCCTGCAGCCATCCCCACCTGAGTCTTCAAAACAACCTCTTACCAAGGGCTGGCATGACAACTTCAGATTCGCCACGGGCACAGCGATCTCCTGGTTCTCGTGGTTTCGCCCGACAACCTCCACCACATTGCATTCGTCCTTGGCGCCGTCCGTGAGGCAGACCTGGGTGAGAGTGGAGATCATGAACTACTGCTCTTCTGGAGGACACAGCAGGCACAGCCGGTGCTCTCCATGGGACAAGTGACCCACAGCAATGCTACCAGCCCAGCTGCCATGCAATGTGTGAGGATGCTCTCCACAGAACAGGGAGAGCATGGAGCCCCCCGCTGCAGCAATTGCCTTCTGACCACCTCCGGAGGGGCTCTGTGCCTTTCCCAGCTGGGACAGCTGCTCCTGCAACCACCTCAAGAGATGGCACCTGGGCTGCATTTTCTGCTGATTTGACCCATGCTGGCAGGTCCTGTGCTCCCAGGACAGAAAGCGACCCCCAGCGTGCGGCATCTACCTGTAAAGCCAGAGACCCAGCTGGTGAGGTAGGCCATGTTCTAGCGGGAAGTTCCAGCAAGGTCAAATACGAGGAAAAAATACTTTCCTTCACCCCATGTCTGCAGTATTCCTCTGCTGAGCAGCCTCCTGACGCCACTGGCTTTGCTCAAGCACCTCTATAAACATGACAGTCCCATGCCCCGCCCTGAGAGCAGCCAGTGCCGAGACCTCAGCCAAGGGACTCCCCTGGTCCAGCCTGGCCAGGGAACGGGGGGTGAGGCTGTGGGCCACCATGGGAGAGGACAAGCACAGTTAATTCTCATTTCTCTTACCACAGACAGGGCCAAAATGTGGTCGGAGTCATCTTCCTCATCCACCTGAAACGTGTAGGATTTGGTACTGGCAGTCAGCTCACAGCCTGGAAAGAGGAGATCAGAAAAGCTGCAGCAGCGGTTACACGGCCCCAAGCGCCGCGGGCAAAGGGTTCCCAGGGCAAGCCCCTGCCAGGCTCGCACACGGCATCCCTCAAACACTTTATTTTGTCATGCTCAGGAGCAGCCTCAGGCCAGGGCACCCTGGGCTCCAGGATAAAGTGCCCCCAAGAATTATGCACCCGGCTCAGCACCATACAGGGACAAAACCTGGTGTCCCCAAAGAGGGCTGCCACGAAGCAGTGCCCAGGGGCACCCAAGGCCCCCGAGCACAGGCAGGGCAAGGCTCATGCCCTCCAGAGAGCCGCACAGCCAGGGCGCACTGCTCTGGACAACAGGAGAGGGAGCACACAGAAAGGCAGCTCTGCTCTCCCCAGCACCAGCAAAACATTTGCTCTGGCAAGAGTATGGAGGCAAAGACACAGAGCGTGAGACCTGAGTGATGAGGAACAACCTGAGGGGAGGCTGCTGGGCCAGGCTGCAGGGAGCTGGAGTCCCTGAAGACAAGTCTCGAGACAGATTTTATGACATACTTCTCCAAAGAGCTAAAAAAACAAGGGAGATGCAAAATCATGTCCGTGGCTCTCAGGATCAGGATTCAGCCGACCACGGGGAGGAAGGAAAGGCAGAGTGCCCTGGGCGTGTTTGGTTATTGCAGGGTGATTCACCAATGTGAAGCGGATCAGAAAAACACCGACCTGAGCCCTGCATACCAGACCCGGCATTTGCAACGGAGAGAGCGGAATTAGTCTTGGCAAACACAGCCCAGGGCAGGATCTTTTCCTAACCGTGCTTATGTATCCAGCTCACCAGGGCAAGGACCGAAACCCAGGTGCACAAAAGGCCTCGGGGGCGGCTGCTCCACTTCCCTTTTCGGTACAAGCCGCGGTGTCTGAGGTGCCTTTGGCCGGCAGCAGCCCCGGACAGGCGTGCACACC
>NW_009217137.1:0-6436 GCF_000690835.1 Fulmarus glacialis | reverse complement strand
TCCCTGTACTCTTCTTGAGTTGCCTGCCTATTTCTTTCTTCAAATACAGATAATAAGTATCAGTATCTGAAAAAAATAAACAACCAACCTTCATATCAGACATACATAGTGAAATTTTTTTCATTTGAATTGATCATTCTAGGTTTTCTTCAATGAAGAGAACATACTAAAGTCTCCTGGAGAGTGTCAATGTAAAGTGGTGGTATTTTTATAGCATCTTGGCTATTCTTTATCCCTGGAAAGTTTCTAAGCCAAGTTCCCTGTAACACCAGAATATTACTGTGTGCAAAAAAGGTATTAGACAGACAATGAGAAGGAGACCAAGGGAGCCATCATGCTTGGCTGAATTTTGTTTATTTTCTTTCAAGAATTAAAGAAGCTTTAGCTCCTTCTAGATTCCTGGTAGGCAAAAGAGAGCCAGCACAACCAGCTGATGTGAGACACCAGATGACACCCAGGGAGGGACACATGTCCCCCTCTCTCTACACAGTGTATGCAGAGCTAGTGGATGCTCCTTTATTTCCCTCTTGTAGAAAGAGTCCAAGGTCTATCTTGCTATCTATGTTCCCCTAGTCCTAGCACATGGAATATTTTATGTGACACAAGTATAAATATCCTTATCTGATTAAAATGTTCTGCTTTCTGTTTTTCTCTGTGGTTTTGACAAACAACAACATCTGTCCAAAGTCTACCAGTATGATAGATATTGAGCATAAATCACATTATCTTGTGTTGACACATCCCTTGGAACAATACCTTGCCATAAGTTCTCTTGTTACTCCCAGGAATAAACAGAGAACTTGACTCCCATTTACATCACTCATTGGAGAACTTCATCGATACAGCAACCCCAGATCTGGTACAAAATAATGCCATCATGAAGTAATGATTGAATTAATTCTTGCTAATGGAGTTCTATTTATTTTTGTGCTGTGGGGGAAAAAGGAGGCAACAGTAATTTTTTTTTTTTTTTTTAAATATGTTGAGATGATTTATCCATTGGAATTCACCTTTTCAGTACCTCCTTCTTATCTGCATACAAAAGCAGTGGGGTATGAACCATATACTTCCAGTTAATGGATGATTCCTAATGGGAAAGAGGTTAAAACATTAAGTAACAATATATAGAATCAAATATGTATTTTCTCAACTAATCTGCTCTAAAAAATGCTCAGATATTATAGTGTTGTGTGGGTTGTGCTGGTATTTCTGTATAGCATAATCCATATTACTTTTAATAGGATTCAGGATGGCTCTTTTATCCTCCACTCAATTGCTGTGCTACACCATCTAGAACTTTCCTTGTTCTTACTACACAGGATATGTTGCTGTGCATTCTCTCTGTACATATGGATAAAAAGAGAAGTACAGACAAAGTGAAAGACAATAATTTTTAAAATTTCATCTAAAGCGTAGGAGAAATAATTCAGAAATGTCAACCAAAATAATGTATATTACTTTGAATAAGACAGTTTCATAAGAGCACAGCAGTAGAAATAGTAATTCTCAGTTGTGGCAGCGTAATTTTCCACCCTCCGGCTGAAGACAAGATAAAAGCAAGGGCCTGACCCTAGAGTCCCACTTGTATTTTGAGATCACAGGATTACATCAAAATCTCAGCCTTTATTTCAAGGGAAGCTTCTAACCCTCACGTGGAAAAAAGCTTAACAATGTGAACTTGTAGTGTCTGTTCAGACAGACACTGTACAATGAACACCTGATTATGCAGAAAACCCCAAATTATCAGAATAACCATAGACTCCAGGAAAGATATATGTCAACACAAATATTTAGTCCTACGGCCACTATAAATATCAAATAGAGGTACACATTTAAATTTCATTGGATCATAAAAGAAATAGGAATACTTTCCTGTGTTGTTAATAGTACAATACCTATTTTCCTTTTTAATAAGGTAGTTCCTTGCATACTAGTACTGTGAAAATTCAGTCCCCTTCCTTTTAAGTTAAATCATGAACAGTCAAATGGTGAGTCTGATGTTTACTCTCATGTAAAGTCATCACTGTACTTGAGAGGGACTTTTTTGTGTTCTTGTTTGTTTTTTTTTTTTTCCCCCGAGGTGGTATTCAGTTCAGTCTGTTGTGGTCTTTGCCAGTGACTTCACATCCAGCATAAAACCCAGGGCTCTAATACTTGATCAGATTGCATTGCTATGGTGCTGCTCCACTCCTGGGAGACAGCAGAGTTGTCCTGATGATTGAGAGAACAGAAGCCTCTCTAGGGAATTCTATTTTTTCCATATGCACGGAAGACTGAGGCGAGGACAGAAGGACTGCGAAGAAAAAAATGTATCAGTCTTTTCTTTCTGTAGCATCAGAGGGATTGTGTTGATAAAAAAAATTGTGAGGAAGTAGAGATAAGATGAGTTATAAAAAGGTGGTAACACACCAACAGCTCACTCCAAACTTACACACAAACTCAAGATAAACATTATCAGGAGGGATGGGGACACAATTTTACAGGAGTTAAGGAGGAAGGAATATGGGCAAGCCAAAAATAATCCTGAAACAGTACAGTGACTGAGTTTCAATTAAGGTAAGTGCTATCAGAAACTTCCTCATGGCTTGACCTTTGGGCCAGGAGGCAGGCAGAACCATTGGTATCCTCTCACTGCACTTCTGAACTGTGCTAAGTAATTTAGCACAGTTAGAAAATCTGAGGTACGACTACTCTGGAAAGATTAAAAGCCCTCTTTTTTCTGCTACATATCATAGCAGATGATTAAAACAAAAACCAAACCAAACCAAACCAAAACAAAACAAAATTAAATTAAATTAAATTAATCTTTGCTGCCTTAAAATACTTGCAGCCTGAAATACATTTTAACATCTCATCAGAAGAGATTTTTCTATATTTTTTGTAAAATATAGTTCAGGTTTCATTCAGAAATTAAATGAAACACAAAAAATGCCCAAGAGGAGAGTAGGAGGGCAGGACATTAATATGGAAAGATGTTTTACTCATTTTGGATACATTCCTTTGTACATTCTCTATGAACTTTAAGAAATCATATGTCTTAATTAAATTCACAATACTGCAGAACCCTTCTTCTGTAATGTCCAGAGTGTATTTGGATGTTGCACTAGGAAAACATTGCACTCCAAGTCCTGATAATACTGTGATTTTAAAAAATTATTACTCCAGATGGGAGTCTTGTCCCCTAACTTTAGCCATTCCAAAATGAGAAGGCTACACCATTTTAGTTTTCTAACCTTTTTCTAGGCTGAAGATAGGCATCTTGAGACTTCACTAGTGAGGGAATCTCAGTAACTCAGGCAAGAAATCTAATTTTTAAGCAGCTAAAGTTGGTGAAATGAAACTGGATCCTTTTATATAAAGAAATATGAGACCAAAATCTTTATATCTCTTAATGGGGAGTAGTCTTTTATTTCAGAGGCTATTCCAGTAATTATGGAAATGATAAAATTACACAGATGAATGATCCAAAGATGTAAGAAAGAATTAGCCACCAGAAACCTAAAAAAAAACGGCCATGCTGCAGGTTTTTATTTTTTCATAATGTTGCTGTGCTCTGTTGGAAGGAGATGGTAAAGAAGGAACTGTAATTTCTCATTCTAAAGAGTGACAGGAGTAATAAAATCCAGGTATTTCTAGTACTTTTAGGCCAGTGTAAAATTTTACAGTAAATTCTTTATGATCAAGGAAGAAAAACAAAAAAAAAAAGTATTAAACCCCCCCCCACAGATTTGCATTAACTAATTTCCATACAGCAGATTTTCAAGGAAGATCACACACATTTTATAATTACTAGATTCAGTGAAATTTCTGACAATCAAGACTACCCTACACTAGACTACACCTATAAAAAAATCTCATGTTCTGTCATGAATTACAAAATTCATTATAAACTGGGAATTATATTATGCTATTATGCTATTAGTTTTTTGTGGTACTAATAATGTTGAAGATCTGACTGTACTACAGGTAAAATATTCCAAATCTTTACAAACATTGAACTTCAATACAGAGCTCTTACTAATTACTTGAAATTAATGTTGAGTTCAGTTTCTATAAAGAAGTATCTAATTCCCATTGCAAGGTAAGAAATATCACAGTCTCAAAATTTACATCATTTACCTTTATGGCACAAATTAATTTTTCATCTATATACATTTTTAAGAATTAGAAAGATAAGGACCCTTTGCAAATAACACTTAAATTTTCATGTTGATAGGAATTATTAACTTAATTTTACCTGTTCAGACTGCTGGGAATTGAAAATATAATGCATATGCCAGGTGTTTCTTCAGAGTAAAACACATTAAACAACCCATTACATTGGGGGAAGGAAATGTTTTTGGTTTTGTTTTTTATAACTTCATTCTTTTTAAAAAGAAATCTATTTAATTTTAAAGTTGCCTGTGATCAAGTTTGATGTTGAGCTCTGATGAAAAATCAATCATTTTAAAACAGTATGGCTGAGACTGTAGGAATGGGTGAAAGTGCCTATCCATTTTGCAGCTGAGCCTGGCTTATCTGAGTTAGAAACATAATTTTCTGTTTCAGCGTAGACACACTCAGAGAAAAAAAAAGGCTTACTCTTCAATAAAGGCTGAGAACTCATCAATGATGTCAGGCATCTTCTCAGGTGCACAGCTCCTCTCCTGTGGCCTGGAGAATGCAGTAGTATTCCTTCCCATTCCTCGTATTTAGGTGTTTTACAGCTACAAAATATCAAGCTTTTCCCCCCCTCTGCAGCCAATCGTAAGGCAGTAAAAGGTGATGCAGTTAGGTGTAAAACTAGGCTGAGGGGTTTAATTTCAGTTCCATTAGCTTTGCCATCTGTTTCATCTCACTAATACAAGGTACTGACAGATGGGGATTCTGCTCTGGAGTTCATGCTGTTAAACACTGAGCCATTGGCTAATAAACTTACTGCCATTCATGATCAAATTAATTGTAAGACCCTTCTACTCCCCAGCTAGATACCTAGGTCCTACATAGTAGGATCTATGATACCTACATCCTTTCACTGGCTCATCCCAAAGAGAGGAGAGGTGGGTTTTCTGCATACCTGGCCATAAAGACTGGAGGACCTCCCACTCCAGAGCCAGGCATGACTGTACAGTAATTCCTGTCTGGTGCAGAGTCCAGGTAAGAGACTTGGGTGGGTCCCGTTACAATGCACAGATCTTCTCGATATAGCTAGGAATCTTGGGCTGAGCAAGGCGTATTTCTTTTTATTTTACTTTCTTATTGACACTGCCACAGATGTGTGACCTGAATGATTAGAAGTAAAGCACTGCTAAACCAGTTTGTGAGTTATGGTTAATCTGACTAAGGGGCTTGTCTCAGGTGAGCTGTAGTAAACACATGAAGTTGACTGCCTTGCAGATCTGAGATTCATTTATCCAAGTATAATATTTGTTGTCCAGACTACTACATTGGAATCACCCTGGGCTCCTTTTCTATAGTCAGTAAAGAGAAATAAATGCTTCCAGAAAATAATTAATTTCATGGTATAGTAGACGTCTAGGTACAGATAAATCATACTATTTCTCTTCATTGACATAAAGATGGCTTTCTTTCAGTAAAAATAATAGCACATCTCACACGAAAACTTGCACTATTTTTCAGACTACTACTGACATTCTAAAATAAGTAGGTTAACACCAGTGTGTAATTCCATATCCACACTGCATAAATTACTTGACCTATGTTACTCCAATTGTGCAATCTGAGAGAGAGACTCATGGAGAGGCTTACCTGTTTGGCAGCCAGAGGAAGAGAGCTGGTATCTGCCAGGGCATGAGGTGCCAAGCATTGGGTCGGGGTTGGGGGCGTAGCCCTCTGCTGTTCCTGGGGAATTATGTTCTCCTGTTAGATTTTCTTTGTGGATGGAGCCACACTCAGTAGCGCCTACCCTGTTTCATACAAAGCTGCCTGTCCTTGCACCTCAGCTGTAACTGGCTGGTAGATCGTGTCTGAAACCATCTATGTGCTGGTCTGGGAAAAAAAGTATGCAATTGGAATCAGTCTTGCCTCACGTGTGAATGGGCAGATGTAGGCTCTCAGAAAAAGAGGGTTTCCCTCCTGTTAGGATAGTAAGTAATGGTGCATAGTACTTCAGATTAATTTCTAGACTTGAACAAAGCTGATAGAGAGGCTTGATACCAACAACATATCAGATAACCCTACTGTTAGTTTCTTTAAAACAGACAAACAGCAAAAACAATTCTGACAATTATATCCTTACACAATATGAGGCACCAGGAGACAGTACCTCCAGAAAAGAAGATGCAGACTGTTTCATTAAGCATAAGAAGACCTCACCTGAATCTGCCCAGACATTTTTAGGAAAAGAATCCTGTTGGTAAAATACAGCAGAAAAGAACACAGACACTTCTATGAGGAAAATAGATATCATTTGCATAGAATCATAGAATCATAGAAT
>NW_009217136.1:0-16525 GCF_000690835.1 Fulmarus glacialis | reverse complement strand
ATTAGTGTTTTAAATGAAGGATTTAATGCTGTAGTGATGAGTGGAAGTGCAGAATTTTCATTAGTTGTAATAAATATATAAATAAGTAAAATTTTAAAAAATAAACTAAAACCATACAGTACTGTCTTAAATCAGAAAAAATAAATAAGCAGAACATCTTTTTTTTTTTACTTGAAATTATACACAGCACTGGAAAAGCTGTCTTTTTGTAGGGTAGTTATTTTTTTGTTATTAAAGTCTCTATATTAATGAAACAAGGCATAAACCAAATTCCATATATTCTTGTTTAGTGTTATTAGCAAGATAATTTCAAAAGGCAATTGCAAAGGATTTACAGAATTCGGTACTGTTAAATCAGAATCAAGCTGTAAAAGGTAGCTTTGTGGAAAAACTTGGGATAAGGTGAAAGTGTTTTGCTTCCTAACTCTTCCAGCTGCCTTAACAGCTGAGGCTTTGATGAATACTGTACTACTGTAGTGAAAGCCTTTTTGTTTGCCTCTGTTCGGTAAATAATTGATTACTGGCTTATAATGTGGTTCTAAGAGCTGGAAGTGCCTTCCTTAACACTGCCGTGTCACTTGTAATGGAGCTGAAGTAGGACACTGGGTGAAACAGACTGTGCTGGAATTTCCCGCTGCGCCGTGTGCATCTCAATGAGTCCCAATCAACTGCCCATTTGTTTCACTTTCTGACACAGTTATTAACTACCTGTAGCTGCGCAGGCAGCCTAGAAAGGGATGCTGTGGTCTGATTATTTTTCTTCCATTAGAAACAAAATAATAGCATGGATCTTTCTTTCACTGCTTTAAATTTCTTTTTTTTTTTTTTAATTGAGTCTTAACAACTGACACAGTTTATGTTGGATAACAATGGCCTTCCACTTATAATGCTTTCAGACATTTCAAACAAAGAATAATTTCTGTTTTGGGAATTTAACTTTACTCCTCACTATCAGGACACAAAATAACTGATACTTTTTCTTACTATCAATCAGCCTTATTTTTCACATGATCATGTACACTGCCAAATGCACATCACCTATGGTATCTCTTAAACATAATTGCATAGTGTTAGCTTGTCCTTTATTGGAATCTAATGTTCACATCAGTAGGTTTTTTAACTGGAGTATTCTTAGGTGTTATTTTGAAGACTTACACAGCTCTTGCACCAGGTCTTCAGGGAAGTGAATAGAGGTTGGGTGGGAAACTTCAGTAGCCCATAGACTTCTTGTTGTTGTCCACATAAGCGAGTGTGCGACAGAAGTGTGGCATAAGCAGATCCTTTGCTCTGCCACTGGAGAATACTTAGCTATTTCAAATTGGAAGACTTGGATCAACTTGAGGTTTAGGATTTCTACTTGCATTTATGTTGTGTAGTAGTATTTTTTTACCCCCTAAAATCCATATGAAGTTTCTAGGATTTTTTCCTCAGAATATGAAAGTCACAAAATTCTTACCACAAGTTGACCACACTTGCATGTGTGTATACATGTATAGATACAGGTGCTTAAAAAAGAAATCAATGCCATGGATGTGTGGAAAAAAAAGTCCTGCAAAGCCTTTTGAAACCTAGGAGATAATGAAGCTCAAGTGCTTCAGATGAGAATTGCACTGAACGTTTAGCATAAATGATAATGTGAAAACAAAGGGAAGAAAAGCCAAAGGTGTGTGATGTTTTCGGGAACCCCATTTGAACAGCTAAGCAAATCACAGGAGGGAACTGGGGAATATCATGAACGGTTGGAAATCGCACAGGATTTCACTGACGGAGATAGTAACATAAGGTCCAGTTTGGATCAGGCTCATTTCATTTCCTCTAGATTCTACAATATCTTTTTTGGCAGCTTACCTTAAAGTAAGAAAACCTTTTTACAATTTTGTCTTTTAATACAATAATAAATATTTAAATTAGTAACTTCAACTTCACTTGGAAAGAATAAAGATTAAATATACTAAATATATAGGCTGTCACATCCTTTGGCAGCCCCTCTGTAGTCCCACTCCAGCTGCAGCTCTTGGTTTTGTGTCTCTCCTAACCCTAGCCCTCTACTTTTTCCCCCGCAATAGCTGTCAGCTTTTAGCACCTGGGGGCAAAATAGGGAATGCACTGTCAGACCAGAATTATACCTGCTGCTTTCACCTCTGGGGCTTTGTGGACCTTCAAAGCTGAGGCTCCCTTAGCCCAGCTTTTCTTCTCCTTCTGTCTCCCTTTCTCTCTCAATAAAGCTACATCTGCGAAGTTCTAGTAACTCTGTTTAACACAACTGCTTTTGACACAGAACGTGGATGCCTGTGAAAACAAAACTCCTTTTTCTAAGCAAAACCTTATTGTGGGATATAGTTTTGCATCCATTTTTAAATCCATTTTTGTTTAAACAAAAAAAAGGAAATATTAAATCTTTTTTTGTTCAGCATAAGTGTTGAGCTAGGATGAGAGAGAAATCACTTTCAGCAAAAAGTAATATTCTCTGATTGTTCTGATATCCATTCATATGGAGAATTTTAGGCATTTTAAGTTTCTGGAAGTTCTTCTCCAAATAATGTCAAGTAAAATATTTAATACTTTTAGAACACTCTGCATAGGCTATTATTAAGAATTATAGAGTAATAAGAGTAATACTAACTCTCCAGCCCTATGCATGGCATATTATTGAGCATTCTCTGGCTGAGTCATATATTATATATGCCCTATTTAACTTGTATTCATTTTGTACATCTGAAAATAATTTGCCATCAGTTGTGCATTCAGACACCCCTAATGTTCAGACAGTTAGAATGAGAAAAGGACACTTATCTGATGCTTTATTTTAAAACACGCAAAGTGTGAAAACTTCACAACACCTTTTAAAGTGAAACTGTCAAATGTTCCTGAGTCTTTGATTTACACATTGCAGTGACCTTTATAGAATTTCTATATATAATACGTGGCAATTGTCATCACAATTAAGGACAGCAGTTGTCAACATTTTCAAATGCCAGACTTTCAACTTTCTTAAATCTTCCAGATAAACATACTTTTTGTGAAATAGCTGACCAACTGCTTCTGAAGCGCTTTTGTGCTTTGTATTTCGTTTGATGTCCAGAAGACATCTTTATGTTTGCTGAGTCACAACTCAGATTTAAATCGGGGTAAGAAAGTGTGTGAAAATATTTATTACTTCTACAAGATCAAACTGGATGGGAAACTGGACTTCTTTCCAGGTAATACCAAATACTGGAACTATAGTCTAGCAGGCTGTCTTTTTAACAGAATACTACTGAACTACATTTTAAATTTGCACTGAATACATGTCGTTTTCTGAAGACACAAATAATCTAAAAGCAGAAAATTAAAATTATAAACAAATCCATCCAACTAAATCTGAATGCAATTTAAAAGGAAAAGATATGCCAAAGTTTTTATGAAGAGTGTTGCTTAATATCTGAGAGTTAAGTATCACAAAATCACAGAAAAGAGTATTTCATTCATGGAGAAAAATGCACTTCTTTCTTGAATAATTCATGTTATTTTTCCTTGAAAAATTGGTATTATTTAAAGGGCTTTGGGTTGATTTGTTTTTTGGTGGGGACTGGGGAATTGTCTTGGTTTGTACTGTGCGTATGTCTGTCTTGAACTTTATGGGTCTAAAATTGCCAGGCATTGAGTATTCAATTGTTACACCGTCAAAATAACATTTTTTTTTTAATCCATGCACAACTGACTTTTTTCCTGTTTAGTATGAACTGGCAAAACAGCTACATTTTGCAAACTGTAGCATGGCATATATCTGCTTTTTATTCTAGTTTCTAACCGATCCATTTACTTCTTTAAAGACTGCAGCAGCATACCCATTGCCTATAAGTGAATGCGCAAGTTATTAATTTCACTGCCTTGCTCACCACTTCAAATTTCTCTGAAATATAAATAGTAAAATACTTCTGTGATAGACTATAGAGCTAAACATGAAAAAATGAACCAGCATTTTTCTAACTCCCACGCGGAAGGATAGTCTATCTTGAGAAAACAGGCTGAAGGTCATGGAACAGTGTCCTGTGGGCAGCAGCAGTGCTGGAGGTAGAAGGAATTTCTGAAAGTAAAATTGCTCTATGTAGTGTGATCAGTATTTCACCATTTTCTATGCTTCCAAAACCTATTTTCTCTTCCAACAGAACCATTTTTTTAAAAAAATCTCTCTACCAATATGAAAACAGGAAAAAACTATATTTTAAAAGTCCTTATGTTTCTGGATTCCATACCAGAAATAACATATATACAAACCAATGATTCTATATGTAAGTATATAAAATGCCTATTAGACAATTTTTCTTAGAAGTTATTAAGTACGGAACATAAAGAACTATCTCCGCTTCTTGATAGCTACTTAGATTCCAGAAACATTTTTATTCTATATATAGTCTTTATATTTAGATTTCAGTTATACAATATGAAGCAATTAGCATACAAATTAGCATAGCATTGTAAAACACAGCTACAGCATTTCTAATACTTTTAAACACAAATTCTAATCAGAAAGAACTTGCCAAAGGAATGTTTACTGGTTACGATTTATTTTATATAACTTTGGTGTGCTAATGAGCACCTAAACAGTACAGATACTGTGGTAATGACTCCGGATATCATGAATACTCCTCCATAAAGGTTTTGACAGGATTTACCCTCTAAGAGTTCCTTTCCTTCAAGACAACAATGAATCTGGAAAGAGGGTAGGAAGAGTCTTGATTTGAGAAATTATCCTTCCTGAAAACCATTGCCAATGAATAACCTTCCTTATTCAGTGAGGAATTTTCTTTATAGTATTTAACTCGGAAAACTACCAAAAAGGGAGGTTGGAATAAGAAGCCAAGTACAATTAACAATAAGCATATTTCAGGGCGCATTTTTAACCCCCAAAATAAATGGTATGCAATCTGTGAATGTTGTTCTTGTATCAGACCTATTATGGTAAATGTTTTTCAGTGAGAATTCTCACTTACAGTAGTGAGGGCTGATACATCCCGTCACAAGTGTTCTTGCTGATTTGCCCCTGGCTGCAAAGTGGGGATGACATTTTGAAAGCGCTTAGTCACTGAAGTGTCTGCTTCATTCTCAAAAGTGAGCTTCCATTGCATTGACTTTAGAAGAGAAGTGGACTACTAAGAGCCAAAGGTGCTTTGAGGACTTTTGCCAATTTTACACAGGACACTTGCTCCTGTTCGTAATTTATGCGCTAGTCCAATATAGTCTCCCTCTTAGTAACTTAAAAAGCAACGGCTGAAAATGCTGGGGTTTATCTGGAGTCCTGCTTGTCACTGTGCTGCCTTAGGTCTGTCTGCCTGGCAGTATGGGTTATTATCAAATGTGACTAAATGGAAAAATCCACAGCACAGGTGGAAATCTTGCACACAGTTCTAACATTACTTGCACCATATGCAGCAATACCAACATGTGGAGGTGGCAGACTCATATTACTAAATTGAAAAAACCACCTTACAGTCATGTCATCTTCCAAATGGAAGTGCAGCAAAGGGAGAACATCTTCTGAAGGTGTACGGTTGTGTTTTGCATTTTGGACTGGAGGGAAAAGGGGTATGCACGGGATAGGGGATGACAGGGGGTTTGTCCCACTCACCTTCACTGACTCCTCTGCAGCAATGGGGGCTAAAACTTGCTGAATTAAAAAGGGAATTGGGATTTTTACCTACTTTTTCTCCAGGAGCAAAACTGTCAGGAGCAGTGCAATACCATAAAGTCTAGCATAAAACACCACAGACAGTGATGACAGTTTGACTTCTGTGGCTGGAAACTGTAGATTACTGACCATGAACAAGGACACTTGAATCATCGTAAATGCCAGAATAAAATTTAAATTAAATATTTCTCAGACCAACTAGGACAATAGTGAATACTATGTATTTGTTATAGCAGCACAGTCAATGAATACAGCGGTCAGTCTTTATTTTTGTATTAGACAACAGTCTTCATTGTTAGTCTAATTCTTATAATTGGTATTCTACACAGAGTCAGAAATGTAAACGGCCTTAAACTTAAGTAGCATTTAGTACCTAATCCTGGTTGTTCTACCCAGCCCTGGCCTTTTAAACTCAACAGTTTCGTGGGGGGACTCTAGCTGAGGCATTAGATAACCCTTCACAGCTCAAGTTTCTTCTTTAATTAAACAATATCCCTGAAAGTACAAATCACTTTCTAAGAGCTGAGAGACTGCTGTAGACACACCAGAAAATAAATTGGGTAACTCCCTTCTCCCCAGTAGTATCTCTAGCCTTTTATACATCTTCCACTCAATTTCCCCATAAACCCTGAAAATGCATATTCAGTGCAGCAATTTATCCTCAATGCTTCAGTGCAGAACTGTCTTAATTTGCCAATTAACACTTCACCACCCTCCAGCAGGGCCATCAGTTTCTTTACGACTGTTAAAGCAGCAGTGGGATTGTGCTTGCTCACTTCACAACTTGGTGCTGCCAAGGGGGTTACGTAAAGGTGAAAGTAATTTCCATTACAAAGTTCTCACTTACAGAATATAAGATTTCAAATAGCTTGTTATTGTTTCACTGGTAACAGCTACATGGGCCGAAGTTTCTCTGCACAATTTCTTTGTTTTTTAAACAAATGAAACAAAAGAGTAAGAGATTAATGTCTTGAGAACAGAAGATGTAGGATGGCTCCTAAAGTAGCAGGAACCAGAACTGGAGAGAAGGGGGAATGGGAAAACTAATGATTGTACTTAAAATTTTTGTCTTGTTATCAGACCATTAATGACTCTCCTGCACACTAAACCTGTATCAAGTGGGATATTTAGGGCTTTTTTTCTGTTTACAGTGTTTCACATCCTGGCCACAGAAAGCAGAGTCTAGTGTTCAGTCAGGCCGTAGCTGTATTTCCTCAGTGTTGTAACCTTTCTTGCTCTACAGTGCCGGTCTATCTTCCAAATAATGAATCTGTACATAATGAAGGTCTGTCCATATGCTTACCTCTTTAAAGCAATTGTATACTAATTCTTACTAACTTTTCATAATCAATGAAATAATAGCTTACTTTAACAGTCTAACCTTGAGAACAGGGGGAAGTCAATAACTATGTTATGTCTCTTTCGGCTTTTAAGGTGATAATTTGCTTCAGATCATGTTCTGGGTGTTTTGTTTCAATTAATTCCGTCTTATAAAATGTGTCTGTAAGATACCAGGGCTTAAGTGTGATTCTTAGTAACATTTTCTTTTTAAAAGAACTGTAATTGTTCAGTTTTCCCTCAACACTTCTTTTTATTTTAAGGTAAGAAATTACATAAACTTGTCATCCAATAAGTCCTGCCAGTCACCATGCATTGATTTTTTGTCATAGAGAAAAGTTATAATCATCATGATTTTAAGTTTTACTGATTTTCTTAGTATCTGCTTTTGTTTTCCAGCAGTAAAACCGAATGTGGGAAATGCTAGCTGTGAGGTTCTAATAAACTAATTGCTCGGGTCTTGCTGATTGCGTTCAGGCTGATCTACAAAAGGAAGAGCCATCGGACTGTTTTCCTCGTCTCCTCTGCACAGGTATGAACTTATTATTGGTTCTGAATTCTTTAATGGCCTTATGTCCTGGCACTAGAAGCAGTGTTCACATGTTTAGGTACCGGGAAACTTAAATGATAGAAAAGGAGTCTTGGCAGAAGTGTTTGGGACCAATTTCTGTCAGTTCCTTGATGTTATGTAGCAGCTCAACCTGGAACAGAAATAAATGGCTAGAGTAGAAGCTTGATCAAAGTTACAGAGATACCTTAGGTTTATAAAGAAAGCTGATAATATTTTAAGCTAATTTTACAAAATCTCAGCTACAGCTCAAAGAACCCATTTAAAGTCAACAAAAGCTTTACTATTGATCGATGTGAATCAGGCACATACAGAAAATCCTGTAGGTTGGGGAAGGACCACAGCTGTTAGGGTTCCCTTAGAGTTAAGTCTGCATCATTGGCATGTTTGTCTGAAAGGGACTTCATTCCCTTACGACTTGTGAGGGAGTGCTCATGCCACGCTATCTTACAAAGAACCTGGAGTCAGAAAAGGTCCAGGTTGATACTGTGGTTAGTAGATCCATGTTTACCTAAACTGACAAACCAAAAACATCAGTGGAGACAGGGCAGCTAAAATGCTTACAGGGAGAGTGTGATAATGGTTGGCAGTTTTTTTGCTCCTGGAGAGAGCCATGCAACCCAAGCACTTCTTATTTTAGTTTTGCCCAGAGGCATTCATAAAAATAGAAATGGGAGTTTTCACTGTAAGAAACAGATAAATTGTATGTTGCTACACTAATTGTTCACACACATTCATTGAAGAGGAAGTTTTGCCATTAAAATATTATGGATGACCAATGTATTACGTAAATGTGAGAAGCCCCTTCATTACTTTTTGCACTGCAGATTTCTTCTTAATCTCATCTGTGATGGGCAAAAGACTGTAAACAGATGGAAGGACCTCTGCCAGTTCTGTTAGACTATGAGGTTGGATTAGAGCCAATTGCTAGAAGTTTTTTGCAAAGCATAGTGCTTTTCATTGCAATCAGACTTCAGCTAAAATACTTTTCTGAGATAAATGCAAATCTGGCATTGTCTTCTGTATCTGAGTATTCATGCATACAGCTGTTCAATTTCCAAATAATTTTAATTTTTGAAAACTAGTTCATTTACTACAAATGTGTTTACAGGGATCAGCTGGAACTTCTATGCAGTGGAACAAAAATGCTCTTTAACAATGAACAGTACTTCTGTATTACAATTTCCTCCCTCCAGTTTTGGGACACATATAGACTTATAGGGCCTATGGTTTACTTTAAGCTACTAGAATATATGTTATTAACTGCTAATGTGATAAATTAACTGGTCATCAACTATTTATCATAGGAGAATGTAGTTTTATCCTTTACTAATTGTTGATGTTCAGCGAATTCTTAGCTCTTTTTATTCTTCATATGCAACTTTGAATTGTACACTGCTTTTTGTTGTAGTGTTATAAAACATGCTAATTTGCAAATGGGTAGATTTTGTAGGTCTTACTTTGGTTACAAAACCAAAACCGTCAAAAGTTATAGTATGTTTTTCATCAACCGAGCTACTTTGCAAGACAGCAGGTTTGCAGCAGGCGAAGGTCTCACATATAGACAGGTATTGCAGACACCTGCCATTCACTAACTTTGTACCCAAATCCTGTTGATTTGTTAAGGTAATTGAGACTGCTAGGGCTCTTTTCCTCATAAAAACATGCTTTTCCAATTTTCTAGTTTTTTCCTGGTTAGTAATCTTTGCTTTGGGGTTTTTTTCCCCCTCTCCTTTTTTTCTGTCTGACCATACTAAACTGTGTGATTTGTCTTTCATCCCCAAAGCCCATGCTTCCTTCTAATTTGGCTCTGCTTTGCCTTTATTCTATCTTCATTAATTAACCTACTTTCTTCTTCCCCTCCCCCTGCTTTCTGGGAGATCCTGGTTATTATAATTCATTGTTGTGGCACTTGCATGAGAAATACTTATTTAAGCAAAATAATTTTTTGCTAGAAGATTCTGAAGAACTGTGTTTTTATACCAAATGTGTCAGGACTTCAAGATTCACTGAAGTAAGTAAATAATACAAGAGATTTATATCCTTACTAGAGTTTTCTGTTGCTCATGAGAATGATACCTGATCATACCTTGATTACAGTTTTGATGATTGGCATAGTTTGGTCATGATTTGCAAGTGTTTTAACATTATAAGTTTATTGTAATACTAAGTAAACATACTAAATGAAAATAGCAAGTTACAAGAACAAATAATTTTTATTGAAACTAGTAGTAACTATATTATTAAACTTTCATGTAGCCATAGAGGTGGACCAACACTTGTTTGTGTCAAGCATTGTACACTACGTACAAGTTATTAGAAATTATGAAACGCTGTGCTCTTAATGTGTCTCACTGAAATCCTAGCATTATGGAGAAATCATTTCATTTGAAAGCTGTGTTTTTACCCAGCTTCTACAAAGTGGTAATTGGCCTGTTTCAGTTCTATTTTAAGCCTCTTCTGTGATGTCTTGTTTTATCTTTTTGCTTGTTCCTCTCATTTACTTTAATGGTCTCCCTCACTTTTAAACTATTCCTGTTGTCTGAAGTTAAACTTTGACAGATTTTATTTGCATTTTCCTTTCCTCATGAAGGGATGTTGAATAAGTATTTTATCATTACTATTAAATAGTGGCTCTTTTTGTAGTCACATCTTGAAACATATCTTACAGATGTGACTTGCTAAAGAGATCCTTCTCTTGTGAAGTTTTTGGACTAGTGGCAGCTTTTATTTACAATCCAACATCATTTGTACTGTGTTATAACAGCATTCTTCATATTATCACTTCCATAACAAGGAACACCACATTAATATTTTTATTTAAAACCTGGCACTCATTTTAATTCATACTATATTATAATTTGTATAAAGGCAGTTGTGCATATCTATTATGTCTTCTGCATGTGACTCTTCTTTTTTTTTTTCTCCTTTTATTTTTCAAGATGTATTTTAAGGACTTAACCTTTAATAGCTGCATAATCCCACAGAGCTTGTTCCTCCATACCCTGGAGTTTGTAAGTGCCAGCCAGGCAAATTCTTCCCAGTGCAACTTTAGCAGCACTGAGAAGAAATTCATTCTTCCAGGAAGATTTTTGTTTGTGTTTCTTTTAGGCTGCTAAGCCAGATACTGTATTCCTGCAACAGTGAGAAAGCTTAGGAATTCAAATGTGCCTCTTCTCCTATCAGTGGCAGTGCTGAAAGAAAAATCAGTTAAATGGACAGCAAGGCATAAGCTATAAGCATGCAGCTGAGCACAAGAAGAGAGTAGGAAGAATATGAATAAGCAACAGTAAAACTCTTAGTATCTTTCTGGCACCATCCATTATTTAATGTTTCTCTGATGATCTGCTAACATGAATGAGCCTTCTGTAAAAAGTTTCTTCAGCATATAGAAATGAAAGTTTCAGTATTAGAAAATACCTTGAATTATTTTGTGATATTTCTTCCAAACCTGCATTTAGTCAGTTTTTTTAATTCTTCTATTAGACAGATTTTCCTCAATACCTGCTCTGAATTACTTGAAGACAGTGAGATAGAGAGGGAGGGAGGCAGGCATGGCAATGTTCTTGCAGTCGGAAAGCTAGCTATGGGAATGCAAAGGGGTTGGGTAGTTTTCGGGGGGGGGGTCACGTCTTCATTCTAGAAAAAGTTGTCCATTCGCTTATCCCCCCATTTCCCTGGCAGGTAAATATTACCTAAAGGAAAAGCAGTTGTGAAATGATACTTACATGATCATCCCTGAATTCAAACCTAAGCCAGACTGAACTTTTCATAGATACTCTTATCTATGTTTAGCTGGTTTTCTTTACTATTTGTATATATGCTTATTTCTTCTACTGAAACAGTCAGCACTGAACTACTGAATACAATACTTTACATTATGCTTCAATAATAAAAAAAGACTTACTGAAAATCTTTTTACGGTAATTCAAAACACAATTTAGATTTAGAGGTTCAAAGTTGATGTGCTTTGTTTGGTTATGGTCTGGAGCATTTAAAAACGTTGGCTGCCCTTCTTATTAGGGAGGGGTTTTGGCTACACTGATACTTTTTCTATTTACTCTGCTAATTGTTCTTGGGTTTTCCATACTTCATGTTAAATTTAAGAAGCCAGTAGTGTCTTTGTCTCATTAGTTACTGAATTAAGAATGTATTCATATCATCTTCTTTTTGCTGCATAAGCTTGATCTCTTCCAGAAATGAAGCTTCTTTTAGATTCAAATCTAACATGAAAAACTTAAGTTTGTAAGAATCAATAAAAAGTACAAGAGCTTGACTCCTGTTTTTCTTCAGCAGATTTTTGAAACTAAATTCTAGCATAACTTAGCAACAGGATAAGTGAAGACATTGCTTTGTTTATTGGGAGAAGTGCATGCTTCATCTTTTTTGTTTGTTTTTTACAGTTATGAGTGGCAGAAACTTATTTTAAGGTAAGCTAAAATTCATTATACAGCCCCCTGATGACAGGAACGGAAGTGTTTTAGAGCAGCTGCATATTGTAAGACTTCTGATAAAAATGAACTGGATTGTTAATGCTGCACAGTAATATCACTAACTAGGTGGGAAAATACAAGAACTTCTATTTTTGCCTTGCTGAATTCTTTGTAGTTTACTATGGTCACATCATCAATTGTCACACTGGCATATATTACATGTGATACACAAAATTATTTTTGGTTGGAATAAAATGTGCCCCACAAAGTTCAAATTGGTTGCATTCCTTATCTGGCCTACATCATCTAATATCGAGCAAATGGATCTAATCTCATCAATCCAATCAACATAATCAGTCACTATACAAATCTGTCGTTGTATTTTGTTTCCCTTAAGATTATCCATGGAAGGAGAAAACTCATTTTCATTAATACAGACCAACATCTTTTTGCTTTGATTTCTACTGAAGATTTCTAAGAAAAGTTAGATTTTAGGAGTGCCAGGGTCTTAATTACTCTTGGCAAAATTTTCAGTGAGCTGAAGGAGACGTCTTGTTAAACCTAGCAATTTTTTCCAGTTGTTTAAACGAGAAGATTGCAGCCTGTAATAATGACAGTATAGTTCATTTTTGTAAGCATTACGCCTATTTTTGTCTTCCTTCATCTGTGACATTACCTAAGGGTAACTCAAAAAGGATAACCAGTATTGTTACTCAGAAAGTAGTTTTCAGCTATACAAAGGAGTAATTTGGATTCTTTCCTCCCTATGTACCCTTCCTTGTTGCTGTACTTGGTGGTTTTTTTTAAATAATGAATTCAATATAAAATCAGATTTGACCAGGTAGATAAAACATTTGAGTAATTTTTTCTCCCCAAAAGTTCCTTCCAACCAATTGATTATGAAGTACAACCTGAACATGATCACAGTGAGTTAGAACAAGGGTGCATCTTGTCCACAAGCAGATGCACAGCATAGAGTAAAAAAGGGCAGGCATGTATGATACTTCCTCTGATATCCTTGCATTTCCATCTATTTTCAGATTAGAACATTTCCTGAGCTAGATGTGGTTTCTGTCTACTTAGTAACCCATAATTTTTCCAAGTACTCGATAAGTCTCCCCTTTGGCAACAAGTAGTGCAGACGTGCTACCCGTTGTGTGAGAACTCTCTCTGCTTCCAAAAGAGCTGAAAACTCAGAGAAGTGTCAAAAAAACAGCTGCAAATTACTTGATGCCTGGAAGGCTGGCATTAGAGTGGCCTTTTTTATTTGAATGAATATGCTGATTCAACAGACCTGCATGTTGTGTGGTAGTAAGTGTGCGTTAAAACCTGTGAAGGAAACTAGGCAGCTAAATTTTCTGTCGTGTCCAGATGCTCAGACAATCAGCAGTTAGGTGCTTGGGCCGCCCTTCTCCCCTACGAATTGTCCTGTTTTCAGGCTTCCAATTCATAATTTTCTGTAGAAATGTTTCTTTCCTGACTTCAAATTTCAAACGTTAATACACCCCTACAGCCCTCTCTTCCCACTCTCTTCCCCCATGCCTGGCATGGAAATCTTGGTCATTGTATTGCTTCTATTCTTTTTCCAGAAAAAGGAAATGACATTTATAGGAGAATGGCATATATACATGAGTGAACTGCTATTACAAACACAGTTGTTCTTTGTCGATAGACAAAGGAGAAAAACATTTTCAACAGACTGTAAATTAGAAAGTTTTCATTATGAAATTAAAAACTATACAGATAGTCTTCAAGCTTCAGACTACAAAGGTGGAAGTAACATTGAGCTAAAAACTCAAAGGGTTAAGTCTTTCTCTGAAAATCTGTGTGTATTTTCAGGCAGATTGAACAAGACATTTCCATAACTGTAATTTATGCAATTCTGAATCAGAATTTAGATTAAAACTTCGAAGTACCTGCTACAAAGAGCTGTGATGTTAAGAACTCCAGTTCTTACTCTGGGCTCTTGCACATCAGACAAGAGTTTTGATTGTAATGGGATTTTCCTTCTTTAAGATATAAGAAAAAAGTGAGTTGTAAAGATTTATGTACTATGTCACTGTATTCTTAGAGATTGCTGGTTTTGTAAGATTGGTTCTTTTATTAAAGCATTTTTCTTCCACTCTCCATCAGAGTTACATCTCTGGCTCTGGAAGTAAGGTTTTTCCCGCTAGTGTGGTTGTTGTCTTCTTTTTTTTTCTAAATGTCACTCACACTTTGAGTGTGTTATTCTTTTGGCTATTACCTAGCTTTATGATGCTGTCAAAATTATGAAGTATATTACTCACGAATGAGAGGAATGGAGAGGAAAAAGGAATGAATTTGTAACAGTGAGAACTGTCCAAAATAAAACATTTTACTTCTTTTGTTCATGAAAGCAATATTCTTATTTTACAGTGATCCTCTTAGAAACAAGAAAATATATTTGGTTGAGTCGCATTGCCTGTAGAATAGAGATTTTTCTGAATATAATCTTGGGATTAAAATGAAAATACATTACTTCCCTGTTTTTGTTATTAGCATGAGAAGTGCATGTTGGAGAGAGTAGTTCAGACAGTGCATCTGGAAATAACCTGACAGACTTGCTCCTCGTCAGGCTGAAGTGAGGTCTTCAGGCAATTGCTGAGACCCATGCGGCTGCCACGGGCATGCCTGCCATGGGCAGGTAGACGGGTCTCCGATACTCTTTGAATAATCCAAATAAGACAAAGCCTAATTACAACCTATAATAATAATGCTTTAAAATTACTGGGGATCTGTTTTTACATTTCTTTCAAACCTGATGTTTCATGATAGACTCAGACAGCCAGTGAACCAAAAAAAGGTGTCCCTGAGCCATTTTTGCAGCTGCACAGTAAGAGTGACAAAGAAGATGTGGCAACAGCTTGTAACAGCCGTCTCCTCTATTCGTCCTGGGAAGGGGAGCTCCATACCACATGTGGTCCTTGATCATCTGAAGTTAGGCTAGTCTGGTTCTGCAAAAACAAAAAGCAGATTCTTGATCCAAAGTCTTTTATTAGGTCTAAGTTGAGCTTTCCTGTAAGCCTCTGAAAGCAATTTAAATTGCAACTGCTCTTAACGACATATAAAGCTCAGCCTAAATGGCAACCCATTTCACTACACTTTAATGGTATGAATTCTACAGCAGAGAGCTCTTGGTGTCATTTATTAAGAACCCGGTTTGTGTGTGCCGTTACTTGTGGGTGAAGACAAAAACTAACAGCCTTTAATTACCTGGCACTGCTTTGAATATGAGAACTCTGAAAGAGATGCTATTTAACAGTATTTATTGTATTATTTTTCTTATACTGAGCCCTTTCTACAAACAATATTCATTACAGTACTTTTTAATTTCCAGCACAAAATGCTGTAAGCCATTCTATGTTATTTATTAGTTAATCACAAAATGCATATATATGCAATGAAATATTAATGTACAATTCCATATTAAAATATTTCATTTGAATGTACAACAGATTTCCTCACAAGGAAATTTAGGAATGTAGAATAGTTTCACAGTTCTAATTCTAAAGTTGTTATAAATTTTTTTGCCAGTGTAGAAGTTGCTGATCTTTGTTACAATATAATGATGCTCAAAAGTTCATTTTGGAAAACAGAACAATGATGTAAAAATGATGTGACAAAGTCTGTGAATATCAGTATCAAGCCTTGTTCACTGATAGGACACAGGAAAAATAGTCATGTTATGATCTGAATTTTTTTAAAGATGTTTAAGCACTGTTTAAGAAGACCAAGTGTTAAACAATATTGAATGGTATATTCTGAGTATCATGGCAGAATCTTCATTTGAAATATACAGCACTTAAGGAATGAATAGTATGTTTAACATGACATGAATTGCCACAAGCTTTACTTTTATTGCATTATAAGATATCCAAATGTGAAAATGAAGCAGCTTTAGACTTGTGCAGTGGTATTTGCTGTTAGAGAACTGGGAATTAAGCAGAAAAAGTTTCAGTTGCACATTTTCAACCCAAGATTCAGTACTGACTTGCTTCCACTCTGAAACATGTTTCTAGGTAGTGTTATCCCTTAAACTTATATACTAGAAGAATGAATGGCTAGAAAAATTACTTTATTGAGTATTTAAAAAAATTATTTACATTCTAAAATTTTATCTCTTCCTCTGCCAACGTAATTGATTTGCCATAGGTCTTATAATAACCTTCTAAAGAGAGGTGTCATCTCTTTTCAGCTATGCAATCTAGTTAACGAGGAATTGAGACATAGCTCAGTGACATGCAAGATTTCAGGCCTCTAACTGCTTGAGAATTATACCTTTAGTATGCAAATACATCTGCTAGGGAAGTTCTGATTAAAGGCAAATTAAATAAATGTATGTGTCATTTAAAGTCAATGATATGTATAAAACTGTAAAATTATATGGTAATTAGTATGCTGTGTCTGTCTATCAGGAATGATATTTCTTATTGAAATTATAAATTGATGAAAGAGTAGATTCTTCTGTAAGAATGAACTACCACTAGACTACCCTTC
>NW_009217135.1:0-5072 GCF_000690835.1 Fulmarus glacialis | reverse complement strand
TTTTCTCACTCTTACCCTTCAGATTCTCTTCTCGTTGGGGAAGGGGAGGGGAGTGAGCGAGTGGTTGCATGGTGTTTGGCTGCCTGCTGGGTTAAACCATGACAATAATCTATTAGTTCTTGCATCAGAAACTCCGTAAGAGTATTGAGTTACCTTAGTTATTGAGACATTAGTGTTTCTATAAAGAATGGAGAAGAGGCATACCAGGTTATTAACTATAACTCCTTTCCCACAATACTTTCTTACATTGAAAAAATAGAGTGACAAGGAAAGGGGAATACTGTTAGCAACCAGCCTCTTCTCAGCAGGCAACATCAATAAAGCTAAAAAAAACTTGAAAAAACCCAAGTTCCTGCCAACATTGCCAAATCTGTCACATGGTCTTCAAAACAAAAAAGTCTTCCTGCTCTTTGCCCAGTCTGCCAGTGAAAGCGATGAGTAGGAAAATCCATTACCACTGTAATTTTGGCAACCTTTCTTAAAGCAGTCAGCTCAATGCTATGCTTCCCCCTCTAGAAATGACCAGCTGTCTAGGTTTTAGAGCAGAATCTGGACTACTCAGAAGACTACAAAATTAAGATTCAAAGCAGAATTTTTTTTTTAATCTCTGGATTAATTATGTCATTTGGAGTAAGCTGCTTGTGAACTGCAGGGACTTAGCTAACGTATGAACTACATAAATTTTCGGAAGAGAAAAACACCCAGTTGACTTTTTAATCGCTACAATATCATGTATAAATACTCTTGTTTTAGTTCCCTCAACAAGATGGAACTTTGATATTTTCAACTACAGAAATCATGATAACGATAAGGAAATGTTTCTATATAGTTTTAGTAAAACTTTATACAGCATTCTTTTCAATTTTATTTTTAATTAATTTTATTCTGGGGCAGAAAGGAAAAGCAAGTTAAAGCTTCTGAGGTCTAGGGTTCTATGAAATTTGAGGATAACACCTGATGTCATCTTTCTCTGGGTTGACTCTGTGGCTAAGAAGACTCCAAATAATTCTTGCTCCTTATATACAGTTTTGGGTACACTCTCCCTTTCCTCTTCTCACAAAATTCTTATTACACTCGGTTTTATCCAAAAATCAATGATAAGATAATGTTTCTGACACCCAAGGTCATATCCTGTCATGTTTCCATTTGCCAATCAATACTAGGGTACAGTTTACAGTGAAGAAGGCGTAAAGCAGAATAAACCATAGGTAGGGCACTGTAGGAGTCATCTGCAGCATACTACAAATTATACAGGAATAATAGTTTCAGCTGGTGACTGGGAACTATGCTTCAAAAGCAGGCAGTGTAATTATCATATGCTCAGAGCAGTCAAGTCACGATGCTGTGGAAGGTAATGATTTACATGTCAAAACAGTAAAGAAGTCTTTTTCATGCTTAATCAATAGAATTGGAGGTTAAATACTATATACTTCAAAAGGAGAATGGAGATGTGAATTTGAAGTTCATAATAATCCTAATTAGAGACTGGGTAGGACTGAAGGTACTGAAGATTACATTGCAATGTAACTCTGCAAGATGAAGTTGGTTCACATTTAAAGAGTGCACACACTTTAGAGCGTAAAGGAAAATGCTTAAAAATTCAAGGAAGTACCAAAAAGGAAGTAACTTTTATTAGCTTCCCTGGCAAAAAAAAAAAAAAAACAACCAACCAAAAAAACCCAACACACCTCTTAAATCTAATCACCGAAGTGGTGTGTTTCATGTATTATTCAAAGATGGTCCAAATAATGACAGTATAGTTTCCTCATCCCTCTAAGTTCTTGACAAACAAATATGAATCTGAGGAGGGGCGATACAGTCCAGGCCTTTAACCCACTAGAAAATCATATGGAAAGTCCTAAGGTGACTCACAAGGCTGCACATTAAAAGGCTTTCAAAATACAGTGCTTGCCTGCAGTTTCACATCAGCAAGCTCATCTTGGAAACATGTTAAAACTCATCTCTTTTCAGAGTGGACAAATTTAAATCTTCCTTTAAATCCTCTACAGGCAAAAGTATGTACAATGTGTGTATAGCACTTCAGTAAGTTTTATGTCATTTTATTTCTCTTTTATACGGCAGCCTACCTTTAATGCCATCTTTTATTATTGCCTTTGGAAGGGCCCTCAGTCCTGATAAACTCATAATTTTCCTTAACACTCACTTTTGGAGCTGTCATCTGTTCTTTGATGAAATGTATGTGAGTGGGGAAGTTCAGACGAGGAATGATGTTTTCTTTAGTTTGGGAAGGTTTTCAGTACAATTTAGTGAAGCATAATGAACTCACCAAAGATGGGTTTAGAGTTTCTAAAAGTTATGCGTCTAGTCTAAGCAAGTTGTCCTTGAACTTGTTTCCACTGTGTCATCAACAAAGGAAAGTCGACATTTTCATGATGAGGACAAACTGCTTTTTTAAATTTCCTTCTCACCCTTGCCATCCACTCATTTGCAGCAGAAGTTTCAACCATGAGTTCAGATTAGATGCTTACATTCAGCAGCAATGAATTCAGCTAAATGTGAGAGGACTCACATTCCTCTTTCTTCACTTTTCCTTTGGGATGTATAACTGCTTCCTATGTCTAGTTGGAGAATCAGCTTTGAACTGAGGCTGAGGTTGTCTCTTCCATTTAATTTCTTCTTTTGTTAACAAGTTAATAATTTAGTGACACTTTAGTAAGAGAGGGAGGGGAAATAACTAATGACAAAAATGTAATTATGAAAGTATTATGATAATTATTAATGAATGGAATAAAGTTCCTTTTCAAGTCAATATCTAAGTTTGATAAATAAAATGTGCATTTTCTGATAGATTTTAGTGAAAAATGTTGTATTTGTCACCCTCTTCCAACTCCTCTCCTCCCCAGTTCATGATTAGAGAGAATAGATAGATCTTTTAGAGGCATTTTTTTCTTGCACTCTAAATGTGTCAATGAGCTCTGTAATGCATAAATGTATAAACCCCACTATCTGCCCTGCCTAGATAGAAACACATGGCAAAAAGTACACCATCAGTATTTCACAGAGGACATATCTGAACTGTGTAACAGTGCCTTAGGAAGCGGTCCTTCAATTAGCACTTGTCCTGGTTTTGGCTGGGATAGAGTTAATTTTCTTCCTAGTAGCTGGTATAGCGCTGTGTTTTGGATTTAGTAGCAGAAGCACGTTGATAACACCCTGATGTTTTAGTTGTTGCTAAGTAGTGTTTACACTAGTCAAGGACTTTTCAGCTTCCCATGCCCTGCCAGCGAGAAGCTGGGAGGTACCATAGTCAGGACAGCTGACCCCACTGGCCAAAGGTGTATTCCATACCATATGACATCATGCTCAGTATATAAACTGGGGGAGTTGGCTGCAGGGGTAGTGACCACTGCTCAGGAACTGGCTGGGCATCAGTCGGTAGGTGGTGAGCAATTGTGTTGTGCATCACTTAGTTTGTATATTCTTTTTTTTTTTTTTCCCCCCTTCCTTTTCTGTTCTGTTAAACTGTCTTTATCTCAATCCATGATTTTTTTTTTTTTTACCCCTTCGATTCTCTCCCCCATCCCATTGCAGGTGAGTGAGCAAGTGGCTGTGTCGTGTTTAGCTGCCTGCAGTGTTAAACTGCAACAGCACTGAATTTGAAGCAATATGCCCACAACAGCATACCAACTCTGTGCCAAGCAAAATAGCTTCTCCTTGGAGGAAAAGCTTATCAACTGAAGAGTGCTGCTATGGTAAGACAGTTACACTGTTTTGGGAATCCAAAGCATCTCCCACCTGTGCTGCTCTATGATGTATAGATGTAGAGCCTCGGGATTGCTCACTTCACAAGGGGGCTATCTTTTCTATAATCCAACTTCCATTTTCAAAACTAATATCTGCTTTTAGGATCAATCAACAATCTAAGTAACTCTTGAACACTTTGGAGTGACTTCCTAACTTCTTCAAATCATGTGACCCTAGCCATCCCAAATTAAAAATGCATCTCTGGATTTTCCTCTGCATTGAAAGAACAGGTTTCCTACAGCAAATATACAAGAGTTATATCAAATTTTCAACTGTTATAAATGCTGTGTAGCACAAACTGGTTTTGCCTTCTGTTACTAAGTGAAATTGTACCCTTTCCCCATTTTCTTCTCTTCTATTCTCCCAAACTGACTTTTCCAACTTCAGCTATATAAGAAACTGTATCACAGAGCAAACTAAGACATTAAGGTATGAGTTGGAAGCAAGGTTATTGAGAGGTATTCAGATCACTACAGGAAGTACAGCAGCTTTCATTTAATTACCCAAATGTAAGAAGCATTAGTATATAGCAACAAAAAAGTGCAGCATGGTCAAGGGAATTGAATCAAACTGACCAGAACTATGAGAGGCCCTCCAGGAACAGGACAGAGGTGCATGCAGTAGTAACATTCTGCTCTGTATTATTAAAAAGTCTTAATGTCCATTTCCATTTCACCAGTCATACAATGATAGCACAAAACCCCCTCAATATTAATGAGATAATGGAATGGAAAAAAGTGAGCGGATTTGGGTTTAAATCCAATAAGAATGAGATGCTCACATATGGCTAGGAAAAATAAATGGATATATTTTCGGTACTACACCAGAGCACTGATTTTTGTTATCTGGTTTAAAAAATGTGAAACTTTAAAACCTCAATTTCTTTTTTAATATATTATGGTCAACAAAAAGGATCTGGGCAAAACAATAGTGGATTTTATTCTTTTTTTCATTGGCATTTTGGCTACAGGTATGGATTGATTTCTTTATTTTTCTAAGAAACTTCTCTTTTTATGGCTCTTTTAATCTGTAAATCAGCATAACATAAGCAGAAGTAAAACAGTAACCTATTATAAACTATTACAAACTTTCACTGTTGAAAAGAAATAAAAATAATTTCTCTTTAAATAGCAAACAGTTCTTCCACTAATTTCAGTCTAAGTGCTAAGTGCTTAAGTGCACTAATTTCAGTCTAAGTGCTATTCCACAGAGACAGCCGTAAAAACAGTGCATTTGAAGTGACCAACTATTATAGGTTAAAAATAAATTAATCTATTTAGGAAGGAGAGGCGGTGGGGTAGCCCTCT
>NW_009217134.1:0-26073 GCF_000690835.1 Fulmarus glacialis | reverse complement strand
AATGATTCTATGATTCTATGATTCTTATGGCTTCTAAACTGGTATGACAAATAACTGCACCTATATGCCTATTGCATGTGCTATCATGTAGTCCTCTTGATGGCCTGAGGCTTTTTTTCCATAGTGACCCCAAAAGCACTTATGAAAATGTTATTGGTTTAGGAGCTGACAATCTGTTTCTGGAGTCTTACCTTGTGACTCTCAGCCCATCACGATTTGAATGAATCCAGCACTTCTGCTCTAGGTGTTTCCTTCTGCAACTATGGGTACAGTGGTAGGAGACGTTGGAAGATCTTTGCCTGGAGCAGCTGCTGGGCAGTGGGTCTCTGCGATGGCAGCTGCACCGCAGCTGCAGGGAAAGTAGCTTTACTGTTGTCTTTTCTGCTTCATGCCTGCAGCCTGCTAGAGGTGAACTTATTCTCTGTCTGAGGAGATGGATGCACATCTCTAACATAGTCATGTAGGTCAGCCCTTACACTGGGGAAAGTGAGAAGTTAATCATAATCTTTTATAAGTCTTTGGTGCTCTGATTACAGTTTTTCTGGAAATTTGGTTACCTGCCTCTCCCCCCTAGAAATGCTTATTTGCTCTGAGATCTCAGGGTGCCTTAATAAGCACATGTATTTAACTCCTCCTGTTTGTGTACCAAAGTGCTCCCCTGACACTATTGTGAAGGTCACTCACATGCACTTTGTGATTTGGAAGTTGAGAGTGAAGAGTCTCACAACGTTTTTCCCTTAGAGCTTTTTCTGGATGCTAAACAGTAATAAAAAGGATTAAAATGGTAGCCATGGTGATGAGATGGTGTTATAGGCTTGTGAATAAGCAGCTACTTGGTCAGTGTCAATGGAGCTTTCCACTGAGACAGACTATAAAAAGCTGTTTATTGGCACATTGCTCATAACTATTAAAGCCACTAAGCTGAGTTTATATTTTAGCATACTTATAAGCAATATTTCTTAATTTGGCAAAGTTTATTCACAAATGTAATTTAGCCACTGGCCATTTAACACTTGTACCCAGCTTTTACTTGGATACTTTCATGCTTCATATCTGCTTGATGACAGAAGCAATCAATTAAACAACTTTATTGTGATTTAAATGGGAAAAGTGAAGGAGAGCACCTGTTCATGCTCAGTAATATGCCTAACAGAGTAAATCTTGAAAATAAAGTACCCATTCTTAACTAAACCTGCCTCTCCACTAAAGAATTTTTAATGGCTGGGACTCAACATACCAATGTAAGACTTCTTTTGATAGCAAATAAAAACTTTTCATCAGCTTGACTTTTTTTCCCTTCAAAGAAATATTTCTTTTTCTCCTCAGGAAAGTGTTTTGAATCAAACCTTCTAGCCAGAACAAACTAAGAATAGTTTTTTCTCTAACCTGCCGGCAGGGGAGGTAACTTGGTGGCCACTAATTAGCCGCTTGGAGATGTTACATGGTGCTGCTCCACATCACTTTCCTCCCTGATAATATGGACATACTATCTTTTGCAGTGTCCGTTGCCCATCCTGTAGCCAAGATGCTGAAATACTGGGCTAAAGGGTTTGTCTCCCCATATATCAACAAGGAAACAGTGACAAGTGTCACCTGTCATGTGTGATCTTTTTTTGCTAAAGCTGGGACTTCCCAGTTTCACAGCTAAGTTGCACATCTTAATCAGTTTTGAAGTTTTGGACCTGTTAACTTGTTTCAGTTTTGCTTTAAAGCCCAGATTACAGCATGATCGTCGGTGGATCAAACTTTATCATGTGACGTGGATCAAAGTGTCCTAATGTCCCATTTCCAACGACAGTCTGCAGAGGTCAGGCATTGCTACACAGCACCTTGCACTCTTCTTCAGCTATGAAAGGGTAGAAACCCTTCGTTTCAGTGGGACTGTGTTGAAGAAGAACAGGGCTCTACATCTGCCTAGTTTTGAAGCCTGTACCTTGCCAGGTCAAGACAAGAGCAGTGAATATTTGCAAAAGGAGATTATTTTAGAAAGACCCCAAACACTTGAGGAAACTTGGATAATTTCCCTTCTCATTTTTAACTTAATGTGCATTCCCTCTGTTTTTTTTCTTCCTGTTTCTTCACCTCTTTTTTTCTCCACACAGAACTTAAACTGTACATGTAAAACCAACTTGTTTCTTGTTTCACAAGCTGAAGTGTACAGCCCTTATAAAACACCTTCCTTATCATGTCTGCCTTGCCATGAAAAGGAAGAGAAAATAAAACCAATACTGACAGCAATATCGGTCTTTACAAGAAAAGTGTACAAAAATGAATACGTCTACCCTGCCGGTCTTGTAAACTGTTGCAGTTTTACCTTGCTGGAAGCAAGATGCTGTGTTTCTGGGATTGTACACCAGAGACTCTGAGGTAGAGCAATTTATACACGTCACTTTATAGAGCATGTGGCTGTGTTTCAGAGAGCTTTATTGTGAAAATGAGTGCCTCCTTTTCTGGTGATATTTTTGGTGCAGACCCCACAGCCTCTGATCTCCTTCTACTTAGCCACTGAGAGAACCTGTCACTTGACACCAAGCTGAGTGGTGCGGTTGACACGCCTGAGGGACGGGATGCCATTCAGAGGGACCTGGACAAGCTCAAGAAGTGGGCCCGTGTGAACCTCATGAGGTTCAACAAGGCCAAGTGCAAGGGCCTGCACCTGGGTCGGGGCAACCCCTGGGATCAATACAGGCCGGGGGATGAAGGGATTGAGAGCAGCCCTGCCGAGAAGGACTTGGGGGTACTGCTGGATGAAAAGCTGAGCATGAGCTGACAATGTGCACTCGCAGCCCAGAAGGCCAACCGTATCCTGGGCTGCATCAAAAGAAGTGTGGCCAGCAGGTTGAAGGAGGTGATTCCGCCCCTCTACTCTGCTCTGGTGAGACCCCACCTGGAGTACTGCATCCAGCTCTGGAGCCCTCAGCACAGGAAAGACATGGACCTGTTGGAGCGGGTCCAGAGGAGGGCCACAAAGACGATCACAGGGATGGAACACCTCTCTTGTGGAGAAAGGCTGACAGAGTTTGGGTTGTTCAGCCTGGAGAAGAGAAGGCTTTGGGGAGACTTTACTGCAGCCTTTCAGTACTTAAAGGGGGCTTATAAGAAAGATGGGGAGATTTTTTAGTAGGGCCTGTTGTGACAGGACAAGGGGGAATGGTTTTAAACTGAAAGGGGGTAGATTCAGACTAGGTATAAGGAAGAAATATTTTACGATGAGGGTGGTGAAACGCCCAGAGAGGTGATAGATGCCCCATCCCTGGAAACGTTCATGGTCAGATTGGACGGGGCTCTGAGCAACCTGATCTAGTTGAAGATGTCCCTGCTTATTGCAGGGGGGTTGGACTAGATGACCTTTAAAGGTCTCTTCCAACACAAATCATTCTATGATTCTATGATCTGTTGGGGCCTTATTTAGGCAATGGATAAAGGAATAATTATAAACATGAAACAACAAAAAAAACCTTTGTTGCCTAATTACAGATATTGTTGGGGTTTTATGTTTTGTTTTTTTGCATCAACAGTACTGTCTGGCTACTGTTATGGAGGGAAGAACTAATTTGACTGTTATTATTGAGTTTGTCCATGAATTTTGGAAACAGTTCTGATATTAGGTTTATCACCTGTGTAAAGCCTGTGTTTCTGTACTTGCTGTATTTAATGTCTGTTTTCCGTGTGATATGTCTCTCAAAACTATGTTTACTGAAGGGGACACTAGAAACACTAAGACAAAGAGACTAAGTGGTGAGGTTTACTCTAAGTGACAGTTCAAAGGGCTGTTCGGGCTGTTCTGCTGCCGCACTGCCACAAACCATCTTGCTGCCAGGCATCATGTCTACTGTTTGAAATGAAGAAGGACACACAGTGGAGGCTGCGAGTTTCTGTTTTAGTTGGGTGCAGGCAGAAAGTTGCTCCATCTACTACATTTGAGTCTGAGTACAGCCTTCTGTGCTCATCCCCCCTTCTTTACGGGGAGTTTCTTGAAAGTAATTGACATTTCAATTGCATGAAGTGTATATGCTACTTACAGAAGGATTAGCTTTGACAAGAGCAAATCAGACTTGATGTTCCTGGCCTGAAAAATTAAATTATATGAGAACTTGAGTAATGGGTACTCTTTAGAGCTCAGCTGTATTGAGAGAATGACAAATATTCTTGAAATACATCATGTGTCTTTGCATGAACAGTTTGTTTTGCTCTACGCAGATTTTTCTCAACATTGGAACCATTTAGAAATTGGATGCTTAGGGGAAGGAAAGATGGAGACAAAATGAAATGGATGGAGACAAAATGAAAATATTCTGCATAGGCCAGAGGACTGTCTGTCTATAAAGGGGAGGAGAGTGCATCAAGTTCTTGAGGACTGTGAGTTAATTCCTTTGCAGCCAAAAATAGTTTATCTGTTATAGCTTTCATAATCTCTATGAGATTCATAATAAAAATTGAGATTGAGGTCCATGCCCTGCCCTAGGACATTAAAGCTTTGATGTTGTAATGTGATCCCAGTTTGTACAGTCTTAGGACTGGAGACAAGACCTAAGAAATGTAGACTTACCTACTAAAAGTTACATGGCTAAGTGCTGTGATATCTGGAGAATTTCAAATTAAAGTAACTAAATCTCAGTCTGAGGTACTTCTTCAGGCACTTCTTTTTTTTTTAAAGGAAGTTTAAAATAGTATTTGGAATAGACAAGGCAAAGGGTCTGTGGAGCTGGAGTGTAGTTGCAGATCATGATCTACTGCATGCTTAAAGATAGAAAGGAGTACACACACACAACCCCCACCCACCCCTTTCTGTCTAGGTTGTAAGGGTAATAGGAAATCTCCATACTCTTTCTCCAGGAGGATCAAATGGACATATCCTGAACCCAATTAAAATTTAAACACACTTCAGAGCTCATAGTAGAGAGCTATTGCAAATCCTCAGTTCCTAAACATAAGAACTGAGCCTATGTTGTTGAATGTACTTTACAACCTAAATGATTTTACTGGGTTCTTTCAATACAGCAAACGTATATTCTTATAAAGTCCATTTATTAGTGGTGCAGGACGTGACTTCTGGGAGTGCCTGACTATCGTTTGCTGTTCTAAACAAAACACCCCAAAATACATTGCACATGAATGGTCATAGGTACATCTGATAAAATCTCCTTCTTACTCTGTCTGTATCTCAGGTTTTCTAGTCTTTAACTTCCTTCACCATGAGTTCAAAGGTTTGGCAGGAGCCAGCTAAGACTTGCTGGGTGCTAGTTGTTGCTTCCTATAGTCTCCTAATTTGTACATACACTGTACCTATATTATTCTTGATGACTCCACAAGTAGTCCAGTAGGTACCAGCTTACACCCTGTCTCTGGTTTGACTGTTCCCTGTTCCAAGCAGGGCATTTAACTCTCTGTTCCCTGCAGGACAAGTACATAGCTGGCTATGAGGAAAGCCATCTGCCTTTCACTGAAACTATCTAGAAACTATCCATAAGTGTCCCAAATAATGTGTTCCTCTTTATATAGGAAAGATTTCATTGAAGCTCATATAGCCCGAAGAGTTAATGTGTTATCTCAAGGTTCACAGTGTGGTGACGTTGCCTTCAGGAGGAAAGTCAGCCCGGGAGGTTTGCAGCTTCTCTCTTTTGTCCCTGTCCAGTTCTACAGCTGTGGCTGTTGGTTATCTTTTGGTTTTCAAGTGAGCGTACAGTGTGGGCTCACAGGTTCCCGCTGCCGAGCTACATCTTCTTTAAAGGCAAAACAGCTTTGGCCTTTGGCAACTGTGGTGTGCAACTACACCCTAAGCAGAACTGCGAGTGAGCCTTTATTCTTAACCATTGACTCTCTGCATTAAACATGGCGTAGGAGTAGGAAGACACTAATACTTCATATCTGAATAAGTACTTTTGCAGGAAAAGAATTTTATTCTTGGAGATTTTTTTTTAAGAAATAGTGCAAATTATGAATAACTTTTAAATATAGGTACCAAGGAGATTTAAACAGAAAAAGTCAATGGGACTGTTTGGGGCTGAAGATGAAGAAAAGCCTCCTGCTGCAGAAAAGCTTATTGAAATCAAAATCAGGGAGCTGGGCAGAGCAGCAAACACCACTTACTGGATATAATGATGAAACCACATGGTGTGGGTTTATTTTCTTTACAGTATTCGTTGGGCCCAAGTTATCAGTCTCGGAGAGTAAGGTTTTTCTGCTGAGCCCTTCATGCCTTTTCTACCACACTGGTTTCCCATTGCTCCCCCTTCAGTAAAGTGTTCAAATAAAATACTTCTAAGCTTTTTTAGTCTGTGAACCACTAACATCTGGCACTTTGTGAATTGTTTTGTTCTCTTTCCAGAGGCAAAGCCAGTCATCTGTGCTGGGGCGTAGCCAACCCTAGTCTTGGGGCTGCTGCTTAGCCTTCATCTCCCATAGCTGTGATGTGTTTACCATCACGTTCAGGCTACTAAAAGCATCCCTAGAATAAGGAACATTGTCAGCAAGCACCTGCTGTTCAAATCATCAAGCATGAAGAACATGCTTGTGTACTTCTAAGGCAATACACTGGCTATGTATGGACAGAAGAGAAAAAGCTCTTTCTCCCCCCTCCTTCTTTTATTAAGAAACCCAACCTCAGAGATGCTTTAAAACAGTCCAGGGATATATTCTGTGAAAAAAGCAATGCATAGACAGAGAGGAATGGAAAAGGCTAGGAGCAAAGAGGACTATGAAGATAAATTATCACACACAGTCTGATTTTTGCGGGGTGGGAAAGTGAGAAGGTACACCTTCTAAGGGACATCTACTAAAACATCTTTTAAAGAGTGAAATAAATGAAGAAGGAGCAGCTATAAGTTCCACAAACATAAAATGGGAGCATAAACAAGGAAGGAAACCACACTGGTTTTATACATATATAGGGAGACATATATAGATATAGTCCCTATTTCCTCCCTAGCTTACTGCTTAGACGTTGGCTACTGAAAGATTTCTGTATGTGAGCTGAAATACGAAGAGTTACTGGCACTTTACACAGAAAACGAAAATCCTTTCTTCTAAACACTTCATATTAACTTTGAGCTTTGTGCAACACAAATAGCAAGCACAACACTTGGTGTTTCGTGTTTTGCTTCTGCACGTGCTGTTTATGACCTATGTTTCCAAGACTGTTTCTGAAGTTTTGGGATACTATTACCTATTTTGTGATGAACGCCCTTGACTGAAAGTTTTTCATTGCTTCCTGACTCCAATTGCTTCTGTTGTCTGTCTGTGGATCCAGCCAGGCAGTTGAAACTTTGATTGATATAGTAAATGACTCATACATTTGTGGCCTCAGGCCACTCTGTAGCTAGGTCCAGGTTAGTTTTCACTTTTTTGACCAGTTTTAGGTCTATGTCAAAGCTAGGAGTTGACTGTTCCTCTTCAGTTTACCATATATTCAAGAACACTTGCATTCTCAGCTGCTGGAGGCTAGACCTTGTGTGCATGGCACTGTCTTTAGGTAAACTGATGTTCACATAGTATACATTATTCCAACATGCCATTGTTCCCACCGTATGTAAACACAGAGCAATATGCTGCTGATGGACTAATATGCCTAAATTGCCAGCTGGACTACCCCAGCCTAGGAATACTTCTGTCTCCTGTGTCCTGTGACATAACCTGTCCTTTCACTGTGTTTCTTCTTGTGTTGTTTGTTTTAATGTTTAAATGAAACTTAACAATTCTCAAGGTAGAGGAGAGAGGCTTGCAATTAATTGTGAAAACTAAAATAATATTAGAGAGCCAGCAGAGTAGATTTGGATTGCTAGCGCTGTCTCATAGGCAGTTTGTTCAAGAGGACCTGCCTCAGTGCCCCAGGAAAAAAATCAGTCAACCAGGGTGATACAGAAACAGGAGTCTGACAACCTGTTTGTTGCCCTTTTTGCTGATAGCCCTTTTTATAGGATGAGGACAGAGGCAGTTCAAGCACTTCAATCTCTAATCATGGTAGCACTAACACAGATGGAGCTTCCCAAAAGAGGTTTTTTTTCTTTCTCAGAAAAAAACTGAGAAATTCATGACATCTTGAACTCAATCTGGATAGCACCAGGCAGCCAGGAATTCTCCTGGAAAGAATAGCTCATGCTAACAAGCAAAGAATTGATTTAAATCTGTTCTTGGGACCTGTAATGCTGCCAGGCAGTATAAAGAGGCAAAAAAATCAGGCTCCTGGCCAAGATTTTGAAAAATGGGTATGTAATTAACTATTCTGACTTGCAGCAGAACCAAGCATCCAGGCTTTTCTGCCTCATTGTGAATACTCAGGTATGCTGTGACTTTTTTCTTTTTTACAGTTTTTATTTTGTTTTTCCACTCCTATCTGTTTTTCCACTTTCTATCTTCAGGGTAACCTACCTTTCACCTAAAACCACCTGCTGGTTGCTCTGAACTGTTACTCTTCAGTGGACTGTTTCTTTTCAGCAGCTCTCACTCCACAGAAGGAAAGGACCGAGCCTCAGGTCCTGTCAAGAGAGAAATGTTTGAAACCATATTGTGTTTTGCTTATGTACCTTACGTGAACTTTACCCTGACCTTAAGGTAGAACTAGGCCCCATACAAAAAGTTTTGCTCCCTGTAAGGAGCTGGACAGTAGCAGCAGTGATGCTGTAGAGGAAACTGCAGCTGGTGGGACAGGTGCTGACTCAGCACCAGATGTGATCTCGGCTAAGGTAAGAAGGGGCAAATGGGCAGCCGTGCTTTCAAGCTCAGGGCACACTGTCAGCTTCATGTGTTCCTCCTGCTTGTCGAGCTGCTGCCCTTTCTGAACCTCAGTCCATGAGGATTTTATGGTGGAGCTTTAGAAGGAGTTTCCAGAAAAAAACTTACGGGTCTTGGATCCTGCACCAGATACGCTTTCTACCAGCCAGAATTGCAGCTTGGGGCTTTTCAACACTGCAGTCCCTCCCCCTGTCCCCAAGCATTAAATGGTCCTAATGCCAGTGAGGGTTCTCTAACCAGGTATCTAATTCATACTTGCCTCACTTTTTTTCCCCCTAAGCACTAAAATATAATTTTTTGATTTGCAAAGTGCAGCAAATGGTGTGCAAACAAAACTGATTTGGGATAGGCTGTGTGTAATTTCTGTGTCTGTATGAGGAAAATTAACTGTTACCTGGATTTCTTAATTACTTTTCGGACATTGAGGCCAGTAGGCATGAACATGCATCCTTAGTGCCAAATCCTGCCTCCAAATCATGGTGGCTTGAGGAGCGCTGCCCACCAAGAATTGTCCCTGGCCTCTCCTGAGCAGTGCCAGGGAATTGCTTGGGAAAAGCGGCAGGCCCAAGAGAACATCACATCACGGAAAGTTCACAATGAGACATCACATCAGGGAAACTTCAGAGTGAGAAAAAAAGAAATGTTAGGGGTGGAACTATTTTGCCTTCCAAAAGGGACAATTAATTTTGGTGAGGTGACTGTTTTCCTGGCACTGTTTAGGTTACATGTGTGCATGTGCATGGAGCCATAGTGTCTGGAGTCAATGTCTGTCAGCAATGAACTCAAGCAAGAAATCTAACGCTGTCAATCCTGGCTCTTTGCCAGCAGAACTATTGACTTTTCCTTGCAAATTCTGATGTGCCATTTATTTCAGCCACAGGAAGTGGGATTCTTGTATGCCTGGAATATATCCATGCCACATTTTAACGTTGCAAAATACATAGCATAAACTTTTCATTTTCTATAATGAACAGCATAATAATTATACTAATCTAGAGGTCATTAATGGTTCATTGCTTAGACAACTGCAATAGCAGAAGTTTTGTTGAGGTTACTTGATGAGGATGCTTGAGTGAGCAGCTTGAAAATGGTATAGTGAGTAGTTAATGAGAGCAGCTTGAGCACTGAAGAACCAGGCTGGTCACAGTGTGGGAAGCAGTTGGGAACTGTGGAAGAGGTGGTCCAGAAGCTTTCTCATGCCAAAAGCATCTGTTTGCACTTTTTTGCTGCAAGGGAAGTAAGTTGTTGATGAGAAGGCAGAAGAACTGCCAGAGAGGCTCAGAGTGGGAAGTAGGGATGTAGGGCAGGGAGGAGCACAACTGGGCAGGCAGCAGCATTCGTTCCAGGTCCTGCTCTCCAAGGTGTGCATGGCTGTTCTCGGTCGCACCTTCTTAACCTTCTGTATGAAACTTAGATCAAAAGTCCATGGGAACAGTAAGCTGAGTTTGCCTGTGAAGCTGAGGCTCGTTGGAAATGTTCCCTTCACTCTGTCAGTCCTGGGCATCTGCTTATCTTCCTTTCCCGGTTTTCATTTTAGCACTTTTTTTCATGTGTTAAGATGTTTTGTGTTTCCAAGTCTCAAGTTTTTACATAAGTTCTAAAACATTGCTCCAGCCACCTCCAAGTGATCCTAGAGAGGATACTCCTTACTCCACTCCCACAGCATTGCCATAAGAAACTCCTTCTCATTTTCTCTGACTGTTAATTCTAACTAGTAAAATATACTTATGGTCTTTGAAACTTCACTGGGAGCATAAAAGAACCTGAGAGACTGGGCAGGCCTCCGAGATCTCTCACCACTGGTGAAAGTATATGGCATACCATTATAAATATTTAGGAAATTGTTACTTCATTTCTGACACTTTTCAGCAATGTTTACAATGAGCCGGAGCTTCCCAGGTGTGCTCAGCTTTCTGTTCTGATGGAATCTGAACAAAAGTTTCATAGAGAAGCCTTTCTTCACTGTGTAGTTTTTGAGGGGTGGAAACAATACACTGCATAGAAGCGTTTGTATGTTGGCTTGGCTGGTGTCCTATCAGTGCTCTGATACTCCAGAATGTGGTCTTCTGTAATTCATTATGGCACACATTACTTGTGGCTTTGCACAGGTGCTGATTACCAAGTGCCTGTCTGACAGAGATACAGATTAAATGATATCTTGTGAACTTGAGGAAGTGAAGGAAGACAGTGAGGGACTTGGGTTGAGGCCTGGAGGCAAAATGGGGAATGTGTTCACTTTGGCTGAAGCTGAGGAGTTGTTACTTTTAGAATAAATTAGCTTTTAGAAGGGGAAAATTAAGCTAAGGTGGTAAATGCCAAGAGTTTTCTTCATTCCACGATCGTGTCTTTTTTCCACGGTCAGGATGCCAGTTCTCAAGGAGTCTTCAAAAATAATTGCTACTTAACATGTCCGCTGGGGCATCGAATGTATCAGAGAGAAGCAGATCAAAAAAATCCTTTTTTTTTTTTTACTTTTTGCCAGATTCCCTATGAAAAGACATCTGTTCCATAAGCATTATCAGCTACTACACATTTCATACGTTCAAATTTGCCAGCTGTAGGATGAGAATACCAGTGAATAATCGTTTTGTTGTCTGAGTGTGTCCACTGCATCTGTAAATTATAGCTCCTTTGGGAGTGTGTGAAGGTAGGGAGACAAAAAATTGTGGTTTAATTTAGCTTAATGCAAAAAACTGACTAATGTCTGTGGCTTCAGTGGGGCATAGATGAGCAGGCAAAAATATTCTCCCTTGAGCACCAGCAACTGGGCAAATACATGATTTTTTTGTCTACCAACTAAAGCAGAGTGTCCAACATAGGCTGGTAGTGACTTTAAGGCCAACATAGACTCTTCTAGAGGACTTTTTGATAATAAATTAGCATATATGTGAGAAGCATAAAGCCATGAACAGCTGAAGAAATATTAATGAGCACTGGACAGTATGTCTCCACAGAAAATGAGTAATAATATGCCTTTTGAAGCTTAGTCCTAATAAACTGCAGTAATTCAAAGCTCTTTAACAAGTTTAACATAAATCTATTCTTCCCTTTCTCAAGAATCCATCCTTATGCTTGCCAGTCTTTAGAAACAAGTACTAGAATGGATTTATACAGTCCTCGGGCAAGGGAAATAAGGAAGTGGTCTTTAATACTTGTGGGATTGTTGGCTAGTGGTTAAAACTAAATGTTTTCCTGTCTTATGATTTTGATGAAATAATGCTATAAAATGCAGCAAGACAGTGTCTGAGAAGTAAATCCACAAAGATATATTAATCTTCGCTTATAATACAATAACATGACATTTGAGATGGAACTGTAAGTGTTGTGATTTCTCTGGAGATGAGTGACCTGGCTCCTTTCTCTTCATCTGCTATACAAGAAACTATTGAAGGAGCTGAGGACCAAGTCAATTTGATGAAAGGGCTGCAAAAGTGCTTGTAAGTGTAAATGCCACAGATTTGAACAGCCCTTCTTGTGCACAAAAGACTTTGCAAAACAACAAATGACTAATGGAAGCAAACAATTCTGTTATTTCAAAAAAAAAAAAAAAAAAAAAAAGCTTTGCTACCTTTTTTGCTAATTTTTTATGGTGATCATTCCTGCAGTAACCTCCCCACCAAAAAACAACACCAAAACAGTGGGGATCAAGTAGTCTACTCCATCTCTCCAAAAACAAGGAACTGGCTCAGGAAAGATGCTTAGTCAGGAAAACATTTATTTAGCACTTATCATCCCTTCCAGTTAACAAAGTTCAGTTTCTGATTCAGTAATGAATTTCCATACGAAAGTCATTTGAGTTCTGGCTCTTTGCCTATATTGTAGGGACTTGGATGTCTTTTTCCCTGGCTTGAGTATTATAGTAGAAAAACTTCAGAGCAGTAACTGACACTGCATGTATGTAAAAAGTCTCAAAATCATGGGGTCCCAATCTGGTGAGGTAGAGTCTATTAAAATACTAATCCAATATTAACTGCTGTAGTCTGTGTTATGGGTAGAACATCCATATTCTCCCCAGATGAAATCTAGGTTAAATTGTTTATGACTTCAAAAGATTACAGATATGAAATCACAACACTTGTGGAATTTAATGACCTTGTTTGGAATAAGATGTAAGAAATATTCTGTGCAATTACCAGGGAACTACCATTATCTTCAAAAACTGTTTATATGTACTCAGTTTTTATTTTATTCTCAGTCCCTTTTTAGAAAGAAAGAAAGATCTTCAGTGTTAGATGTGAGATTTGTGTTTTTCCTGATAAGATTTTCCTGGAGTGGTGGTGGGGATTTTCTTGCTGCAGCTGCTTTGAGAACCTCATCCTTTAATCATTCATTTGTACTTGACAGATAGAGGAAAAATAGGTTTAAAATAAACAGGTTTAAAATTTAGTAATGAATGAGATATTGTTTGATGTTAAGAGTAGGTATGCTAAGCAGTGGTTTTAGTTATCAGTTAAGCAGTTCATGTACTTCAGTTACCTAAAACAAGGGGAAAAAAAAATTCCTATTTTTTTCTGTTTTTTACTGCCTGCTTTAGCGCACCAAGTTCCTTAATGCAACTTGTTGGAAGCAGAACGGCCACTCCGTGGAAGCTGCAATACGCTTGCTCTGCTTTTAAAATCTTCCCTAGATACCTTCTCCTGCCTGCTGTAGGATGTTTGGTCTCATTTGATATGTCTGTTTTATGTTATATAGCTTTTGGCTCAGCATTCAGTACTGACCAGCTCATTTTCTTTTATGCATTTTCTGCCTTGGACGAAAAACAAAGCCCTTGGCTTTTTTTTTTTTTTTTTAAATAAAGGCGGCTGGAAGCCTGGGTCTTCTAGCATTTTCTTCAGATGAAAGCTAGCTGGTTCTATTGCTGTTCTACTCTTTTTTTTTTTTTAATGCAGAATGGTATCTCTTGCAGAGCAGGTGTAGCTTCAGGCTAACTTTTCTTTTGTCTCGCCTCTGAGATTTTAGGGTGGATTTTTCATTTTAAGTACATAAACAAAAAAAATTTTCTAAAGTTAGGGAGAGCTTTCTCATTTATTAAAAGCTTTTATTTCTGTAAAGTTTTCTGGGATCTTAAAGCAGTGCTTGATAAGCAGCTGCCATAGAATTTACACAATCCACATTTCTCACTGGAAAAGCTTTTCAACCTACTCTGCATGTGATTTGCAAGTGCATCTCACTTAAGTCACTTCACTCTGTTTATCAATTCATGTTCAAATGCCCAAGGGTTCTGAAGATGTTTTACTCTTTCATACTTGATATGTAATTACACATTTGGAAATGAAAAGATATATACAATTGTGTGTTTTCTACTGTGAATTATTCTGAAATATAGAAGAATGTAATTTTAATTTTATGAATATGGTCTTAGAATATACCCAAGACCACTGTTAACTAGTATAGGATAGGAACCTTTCAATTAAAGGGTGATTTGTTGGAAAATCTGGAGGAGTTTCATCTAACATGTATGCCCATGTGTGAAATTAGGCCTCTCTGAACCTAACTGTGGGTTCAGGCATCCCAGAATAATTATTGTAAATTTTGATCACAACCACAGACGCAAATACAAGTTATAACAAGAAAAGACGAATGGGGAAAAAATGACTGTGGAGATAAAATTTTTCACTATGGATTTAGAGACCTCTTAGGGGATGAGGGCAAAGGAGCAAAACTCACCTGTATCCTCTGCTAGCGTTTAGCGATGCACTTACATACACCAAGTTGTATCATCTGATGTCAGTGGTGGAAAAAGAGACGCTATTCATCACATTGCTAAAACTTGCCACGTAGGGCTATCAATCACTTAGTTCATTAGATCTGTTGGAGATACTCTGGGATACACGCTGTTTGGAATATTTTGGACTACTTTTTTTGCCACTCTCTTTACAGTAATGTTTTACATATTAGGAGGCTGGTAGCATGTCAGTCTTTTTTGGCTAGACTTAGCAGAACTGTTTCTTCAGCCTCGTGCAGTCTATTCTCCAGACCTTCTCTTCTTGGTGTATTTCTCTGAATTCTTCTGAGTTCAACTCATGTTTTAATGAAGTGGGATATCTGAAACTGGCCATCAATGTGCACATCTGCAGTTTAATCTCTTTTACCTGTAGAACACTCTAAGCCAGATGCTGCTTCTGTCTTGCAGCCTTAATACGTGTGATGTGGGATAGCCAGGCCCTCAAGTGCTCTCTCAAATGGCAGCTCTCTAATGCTGTGTATACACTTAATGAAATTATGAAAACACAGAAAGTCATAGTAAACTATCATGGCTGGAATGCCCTTGCATGCTCTGTAAGAATTACTAAACGGCACAAAAGGAACAGAATATAAACTTGAAAGAAACTGCCATCATGAAGTTACCAGATGCCTTTTTGTGCAGCAATCTCTGCCAAAAACATTAGAGCATTTGATGTCAGGGAGACAGCTGAAATAAATGAAAGCGAAAAACAGAAGCATCAAAGCAAGAAGATGCTGCAGAAGATTTTTATATTCTGGTCCATAGGTCTCTTTTCTATGCCAAATGTGGTGGAAATGAAGCTTGCCTGCCTTTGTATGCACTGTGATGTAAAAGGCTGTATATAGCTGGTAAAGCAGATAAGGTGGAAATATGTTTGTGTGAAGCCAGTTATCCACAGCACACATGCTGGGATTGGTATTTCCAGGGTTGGAAACAGCAAAGTCCTGGAATTAGGTAAGTAAGTGAGTTTGTGTAGAAGCACATTGTAAAACTTGTCCTTGGCACAAGGCAGCATGAGACCTACCTTTTAAAAATTCACTTTACAGTGTGTTGTACCCCCCTTATCTTTCACACATCTGACTTTTGCCCTTTTGTGAATAAAATAAGAAAGGATTCATGGCGTTACTCATGTCCAAACACAATGATGTTTGCTTATCACTAACAGGTTCTATTTCTTTTTCAGTTGGATAATTTATACTAGGAATAAATAATCCTCCTGTGCTGAAAATATTACCAGGGAAACTGTCAGCTGCTAAAAAATACATTATTCTTTAGCTGGAAGCAAATGTCTATAACTACTTACTGTTGGCTGGGACAGGGTTGGGGTTTTTTTTGCTTCTGGAATTTTTTTTTTCTTCTGGAAAATTTGTCATCTCTCATGTCCAACTATTTTCCATAAAACCATCTTTCTTATCATAAAATCTTACAGTTTAGGAAACTCTAGAACTCTCTTCTGTTTACACGTTTCCAAATAATGCTGTCTTCAAGTAAAGTGTTTCTGTTTCTAGAACATTCAGACTGACTTTTCCCGAAAGGAGCAATGCTTAGCTCTGTTAGTATGATAACTGGACAGAGCTAGCAAGGAGTACAGATATTAAAAAATGAATTCACAATGTTAGGGCTAACTTTTGACAAGTACAGAATAACCTTTACGGAGGGATCAGCTTATGAATGAATGGAGTGATTAATAAGAAAGCAATCAAAATGTAATACTAAATTATTTGCTTAAGGTCCAATTCTTTCTGAAATATATCTGCTTCAACTCAGGGAATGTCATTCTGATACTCTAGATCCTTAGATTGACATCCTCCTTGCACTGAAGTTCACAAAAAAAATTGCAGCTGGCATCAACAGAAAGCAAAAATTCCTATTCCCATCAGTGCAAAGACCTCAAATGTCAAGTTGCTCAGATATCAGAAAAAGAGAATCATTAATTGTTCAGAATCTAAGGTCCTGTCTACATGAATGTTTCAGACCTGCTTTCTCACTGGACATGTAGTTCATAGCTTACATTAAATCTATAAAACCATATTGACCTCAAAGAGCTGAAGATCTGGGTCACAGAATCATGTCTGTGAATGTTGAATTTATAGGCTTGCCCCAGTAAGACAGTTACCTGAGAAAGAAGAAAAGTTTGCATTTCTCCATTGATATGCATTCACAAAAGCAGATCTGCTTGGTGAGGGAAAGCTTTCTGCCTAAACTGTGCCAAAGGGCGAACCAGATCAGACGGACACCCTACAAAAGAGACTTTTGGTCAAGGATGAATAATGTGTTGGGCTGTGCGATTTCAAATTACTTCCATAAACTGCATGGTGAGTAGAGGAGAGCTCCACTGGGGAAGATGATGTCAGACTCTTATCACTGGTGTCCAGCCCGGCCCAAATTCAAGCCACAGATCTGCTACCCCTGTGTGAGATGTCCTCCTGCCTCTCTTGCCTTTGGGACCTGCTCTCCTAAGTGAGTGCTGTGGTAAACACGACCCTGGATTCATGTAGTGTAGTGGGGTTGATCTGGAGCGGGGGATCAAGCCAGCTTCTTTGGCACCCAAATGGGAGATCTGGCCACCATGTACGACATTCACTATTCTGTAGTGGATCTCTCACTTTGCTTTTTTTAATGTGTTGAATACCTCCCTTTTGCCAGCCCATTTCCTCTGCAAAGGTTCAGCATCTGGAAATCCTCAGGTTGGGGAGAAACACTCTGGCTAGGTCAGCCTCACAGTCATAGGTGTTGTACCATTTCTGTCTTTTGCCCCTGACTAACTTGGCTTAGTTCACTCTATTTTTCAAGATCCGTGGGCACACGTGCTCATGAACTGTGAGACAGTCTTGGACAATGCCAATGCCTTTGAGATTTGGTTTGCATGGCCAAGTGCAGTCATATCAATGTACTCTAGAGGATCTATACTTTTCCATTTTAGAGCCTTGCTTGTGACAAACAGAAGTAATGCTCCCTTTCCTCCGTCATTTGTGAGCGGCATGGGATAGAAACTATGTCCACTTACATGTAGATACAGCAGCTTGAAACACAGAGCTGTAGTGTCCTCTGGAGTAGAGCAGGTATCACTGGGATGTGGTCAGATTCCCTGTTAATGTTATAGGTTTGTACTAGGAAGCAACCTGGTTTATGCTGAGATTTTGCAAATCCCACTGCAACAATGTGTATTTTTACTAACCATCTGCAAACTGAGAGTAATGATAATTTTGGTAAGCAGCAATTTTTAACCTAAAAGACAATTGCCAAATGATTGAAAAAACTTGAAATTCTACACACCCACCCCATACACCTGAGAGTTTTGCCATTGACCACATTGTGAAAAATTATTCTTGGTTTCTTGAGGCTAAGGGAGAGGTAAGGATTTTGATTTTTCCCCCAAAGAACAGTATCTTACCTGATAATTTACACTTTTGCCTCAAAGTAAGTCTCATAGAAATAACTGTATGATGAAAGGAGCAGGTATCCATGGTGACCAGCAATTTACCATCTTTTGTTCTCGCTTCAGAGAAAGAAAAATAATGACTCAGTATTTTGCCTAATAGCTAGTTTTTTAACAAGACAAGATAAACCGAAAAATGTCAGGACTGAGTTATAATTTAGTTGCTAAAAATATTAGCTAAACTCATCTCCGGTAAACCACCATCTTCAATGGCATCACCTTATCGATGACATTATTTCATTCTAAATAAAACCAAGATATTGTAAGATATAGGAAGAGGTAAGCTCCCCACATCTCTGTTTGAAATCAGTCAAGGCTGAATATTAGAGTCAGCACACGACCAAGAAATATCTACATGAACATCTGCAGTTTCCTTACTTTTGCTGCAGAGGTGGTTGTAAATCCTACTGATGGGAGAGCTGAATTCTTCTTTGAAGTTCACATTAATATTGTCATCCTATTCAAATTATATTCATGCAAAGATTATTTTACACTTCTGGTTTTCTTTGTATGAGAATGACAAGTTCTCATTTTCTTATCATAATTTTTATTTATATTTTTAACTCTCACACACAGTTTTAAAAGACAGAGATGATGTTCAGCAGCTGAAACTTGGATGGCTTTCCTCCATGTTGCACTAATGTGTACAGAGAACTCCTTAGGTATGATTAGTGAAATATAAGGAGAAATAAGGAAAACCCTTTCTTGCTGAAGAAATGTAAACTCTGGAACAAATTGCTAAGGTTTGAAAGAACTTGCCACTTAAGCCTTTGCACAAACACCAAAGCCTTCTGAATTACATGTTATGGTTAGATTGCTGTAGATTCAGGAGTTACTCTGTGTCCTGAACTTTGAGGAAAGAATCATCTGAATAGGATATACTGAGTGTATTTGTATGAATTGTTCATTTGTCCTCTCATACTAAAGAGGCTAGTCCTCTAGTTTCTAGCTAGAAACTCCAGCTAGAGCTAGTTTCTACCCAGCCATTTCCCAGTGGCTAATGGCCATAGTTAAAGACAGGTTACCAGGCTGAATGGATTTCTGGCCTGATCCAAACCCAGTTGCTCTTAGACTCTTTGATCCTTAAATATTCAGCTATGCAAATGAACATAGCTACAGCAAATCAATGGAGATGAGGTATTCTGCAGAATTATATAACCATATTAATAATCATTCATTAATTATAAATTAATATTTAACTATTGGTTCATAGCATTAAGATCTAAAAGAGTCGATGGTAGTTGTGAAGTTTAGGTACTTTCAAGAAAAAGAAAACTTCTACCTTTTACATTTTCTCACTCATGTATAAAGATGACACTTGGACTCCTGATGTGCTGTTACAGTCAAGAGATGTAAGGTTTGCAGGAGGTTTGCTGTGTTTGGCATGTGCTAGACTGGACATGGAAGAAGAGAAGGTTTGGTGAGGACATTGGTGCTGCTTTAACAACTGGAAAAAACATTTGGCTTTAAGAGATACAATGGTATTTCGTGACATTTAAAGTATTTTATTTGGTTCCTGTCATCTGTAACTTATTGTATTTCCACTCTGCATCCACAGTGTTGGTTTGAATCTCTGTGCTTGTCTTACCCTTACTTAAAGGAGCAAATTTTAATATAGTTCTTTGTATAAATTACTGCATAGTCTTAACTCCTGCATACAACCGAGAATAAGACATAGCATAGAATTTGAGTAGAAGAAAGTATTTTATAGCACAACTTTGAAGAATTCTAAAAAAGCAAACTTAGAACAGGTAATTTTTGTTGTTGTTGCTGTTGTTATTCTTACAAAAAAAGAGACCAGTGTTGATAGCAGTTGATGAAAATTTGTCACTTTTGTACCCATGGATATAGGGAAAATAAAGATATGCGATATACCTTTTGGTATTCTATTCTTCCAACATTACAGAAGATGCTACAGTGGAATAGAACCACTATCAATAGCAATTAAAATGTCCTTTTATTTGATTTATTAATCTAGAATTTAAAGAAACTTTTCTGTAAACTGAAAATGAAAAAGTGAGGAACAAATACTGCTGCCCTTGACAGAGCCTAGAAATAGGACTGTGCGTTTGAGTGCTATTAGTCCTGCAGTCTGACCACTTCAATTCAATCAGTCTTCTAAGTACAAAAGGTGTATCACTGGCAAGCAAAGACTGTTAAGTCTGCACTGTCTGGCTAGCGACTCTGAATTCAATGTCTGCTTTTAGATAAATGGGGCTATTACAACTCGACAAATTTGTTGCCACGCATAGACATAGGTTTCTAGCAAGCTTGGTAAATACAGCCCTTTCAAATTGCTTTTCAAATAAAATGAGTGCTTTTCAAATCTCCAAAACCAATATAAAAAGGTAGGGTATAGAGCTGCAGAAATCCATACAGCAGTCTTTTAGCATAGGATCTCCCTGTCTGCACTTTAGCTTACTTTTTTTCAGCCTTTTGTTATGGGACACTTCAGTCTGGTTTTGATTACAAGTAATTTACTTCCCTGCTCATTCCATCTGTGCAGCAAGTGAATGGTCCTCTTAAACTTTTCATTTGTTCAATAGCAAAGTATTTTGTGGATATTCTCATTTTCTCCGAATAACTCTCAAATAACTTTTCATGGAGAAGACGTGATGCTGGAGATGCCCAGATAGGCAGCCTGGTAACAATGGTTCTTCGGACTTTCAACTTTTTCCTCTCAAAGTGATACTCTGTAGTATCATTACAAATTATTTTCCAAAAAATTATTTTTCACAATTGTGTTTCCTGGGCATTACTTATAGTTGGATTTTACTCAAAGTAGGTGAAAAGCAAGGAAAGCAATGCTTTGCTTGAATGCCCATAGCTGTCTCCCAGGCTGTAAATTATCAATACCATTATGGAACCACATGGGAAATTAAACCCCTCTTAACTACCATATGCCCTCAGAGAAACAACTGCTCAGCAATAAAGAATGCATAGTAAATAGTTAAAATGAAACCTGGAGAACAAAAAGGATCTTAAAAGTAAATTACACAAAATGATCTATGAATAAAAATGAAGGCTGTCTTCTCCTTTCGGAGTATTGTGTTGTGATGGGGACTAAAGCCAAAAGATCTTTGTACAAGGTGTCAGTACTTCAGTTTGCTTTGCTCTTTTCCAGACCTGTGATACAGCCAGGCCAAACAGCAGCACCCAGGGGTGGGGTTGCTGGAGGAAGTTTATCTTCCACACCCTTACCTGCACACTGGTGCACTGGCTCGGCATTTGCGTGATGCCAGAGCTGGCTCCAGGCTGCCTTGGTTGACACTTTAAACAGTGTACTCATCCTTCCTTTCCCTCCTCATGGCCTCGGAGGGAAATCAAAAACCTGCAATATGTAGGTCGTAATAAAGTCACTGGAAGACTTTTCCCCAACGCATGTTGATGATGAAAAAAATATGAAGCCTTTTATCTGGGAGGATTGAGAGATTATTGAGATGCGCTTAGTGAATGAATGGCATATTTTTGTCCTCAGGCCTCAGCATCAGAATAAGAAGACAGTGACTCATTTTTAGAACAACAGCTTGTCAGATGTAGTCTTCCTATTGTTGAAACAAAGTACTGTTTTGTTATCTGATTAAGTCCGAAAAATGAAAAACACTTGCCAGAAAGGAATATTCGTTTATGCTAAATGTCAGAGCTTTCGGAGTGTGGAAATATGTCTCTTTTTTTAATCAAGGAGCTGAACTTGACACTGAAGAATTGCTCTGAGCTCTGTGGGAAGGCCCAGTAGCAGCTGTATGCTAGCAGGAAGATGCTGAATTTTTCCTTCAGCTTCAACATATTAATTACCTGAGTGTTCTGTCTGAAAAGCATCATATCTGTAGCTAGGTGAGAGTAGTACCCTGGTACTCGTATGGGAGTAGAAAAGACTGGAGGTCTGGATTTTCTACAAACAGTTGTCTTAACTCATGGTGACTCCAGGTGGAGTCAATAAGTCTCATTGGCTTGGTAGGACCTGCAGTCAATCTGGTGTTGGGAGGCCTTGTACATTAGAACCAGTCAATACCCTTTACAGCTGCTTTTTAAAGTTGAAATATTTCATTAACATCTTTCTGAATTCTCAGCTATCTCACCGAGTACCCATCACCAGAGCAGGCTTTCCTCTGAACGTTAACAATGCTGTTCTCTAGGGATCACCTGTTTTTCTGTAGCTAAGCTTTTCCGGATAAAGTAGCTTCTTATTCTGAAACAGGAAATAAAAGTAGATACCTAATTGTCAGGAGCCTCAATTACTTTAGGGGCTTTGTTGCAGGTGCAGTGATATTAGATAACATCCAAAGGTGAATATGCAAGCAATACTTGACTCTCTAAAATGGAACTGGGCAATGCTCTCCCAGGAAAATCAAACTTTTGTTCATTCTATGTCAATATTGATTAGAATACACTGCCCAGAATTACAAGGTATGTGATAGGACAAATGTTAGAATAACTTTCTCATTATTTCTGTTTAAAGTTTTTGCTAATTTAGTCAAAATTAAAATACAATAAATCTATAAAAACCATGCTAATATAATTTTCACTTTCCTACAGTATTGTGTCCAACTGTATATCTAATATAGTCATATGTAATACACTAAATAGTTTAAGCGTGTATATTACTCAGGATCTTTTGATCTATGCTATGGATAAAATATAGCTGTATTGTCTACTGCTGCCTTAAAATCTGAAGTTTTGAATGTGTGTTAGCTCACGTTTGCTAGGTGCATAGCCCACATTTGTTGGGGCTTGTTGATTTCTCTGGATGGAGATCAGGAGCTGAGATCTAATTCTCACTGAGCTACGCTGCATCATTGACTGTACAGTAGTCTGAAATCAGTGACACAACAAAAACCACTTTTACTGCATGTCAGAGGATTACTTCACCATGCTAAAAACTTAGGGGGTTTAGTGGGGCATCTTGGAACATTTGTTCTACTGCTGGGCTCCACAGTCTGCTGGACATCACAAAATGCCATGGTAAATAGGTAACAGAAACTCTCTGAGTCAAACAGATGTGTTGGATGCACAACATTTGAAAAGCCTGTTTCTAGTCACATGTCTTTTGTTGGTAGCTACCCAATTGCATGTAGATGGTCCCACAAGGAAGAAAGGAGGAAACATGCATTTATAATCTGTGCCCTTGAACTGGTTCTCTGACTCTTTTCCCTCTATTTTTATTAAAACCTTTGTCAAGTATTTTGACAGGTTTCGCAGCAATAGAGCAGAGTGTCCTGAAGGATTTTTGATGCTAGGACATTCAGGATTTTCAATCTTTTCTCTTCAGTCACTATCTGCAGCAAAGGAAGTTTCTGGTGTATGTAAGAAAACCATTTTGTCAATGAGAGAGGTCAATCACTGGCGCACGTGCCCAGGGAGGCTGTAGAACCTCCATCCCTGGAGATGCTCAAACTTGCTCGGATGTGGCCCTGAGCAACTTCATATAAGTTGGAAGTTTGATTTAGCTTTAAAGTTATGTCTGTTTTGAGCTGGGAGTTGGACTAGATATTCTCCAGAAGTGCTTTCCAACTTAAATTATTCTGTAATCTTGCAGGGTTTCCTTCAATAAGATTTGGATCAAGAATCAGAATAAGAAATGATTAAACTATTCTCTTGCCCAAAGGACCAATTTAGTCCTGTAACATTAATTCTTCCTTATTTCTTTCAATGCTGTATTTCTTTTTCTTGCTTTTTTTCCTTTCTTTTAGGTATGGCAGAAAAAGCATTTGTTCCAACACAGAATAGTATCAGTCAGGTGACAAGCAGTAGCAAAGTAAAATTGCTGTAAGTACATTAAAAAAATCATCCCTCCCCACTGAAGTCTTGCTAACTTGAAGCATCAGATGATGCCACTCATGACTTGAATATCAAAAGGTATCACTAACTTCGTTATGTTTTTCCACATTAGCCATCTGAACAATATACCTGTATGGACTTACTAGCCAAATTGTTACATATTTTTAGATCATGTTATCATGTGTATCCATTGAAACCATTCAAATTTTTCTCCCTCCTTTTCTCCTGTTACGAAGATGGGAAATTATCTGTATATTTGACAAAGAATAAATACCATCTTATTATGTTTCTACCTGTTCTGTTCTCAGATCAAATCTATGTAGATTCACAATACTGTAATAGCATGTAGCAACATATTGAGACAGTCTGGAAAATATTGAACTTTACAGCAAAAGTTATCCATATTTAAATTGCTTTGCATTTCTCACAACTAGTGGAAAAACAGAAAAACTGAGTGTGGAAAGCACAAAAGCTTTACACCTTTTAATACAGGCACCAACTTCTTTAATGAGAACTAACTGATGTAGTACCTAGAGACAAGCTAGGCACGTGAACTGTTTAACTAAATAATTTCTCGTATTTTGATATGTCTTTCCAGGGTATTGTTTATACATGTAAGAAATTTCAGTAGTAGTCTTAAAAGCTGTTGTTCTGAGTTGTTCTAAGACTGGCAAATTTTTCAGTGAGTGCATGTATTGAAATACATATATATATATATTTAAGAAATTAATTTTTCCTCAATAAATCTTTTTTTAAATTTTGCTTCCTAGACTTATAATTTGCAGTTAATGACTTCTGATTCATTCATAATCCTTCTGTAATTCATTTAGTAATTAGGTAGAAAAAAATGGGTTTTTTTATCCTATTGACCTTGAGCATATGCTTAATTTTACTCACAAGTATATGGTCAATCTTATTGCTGCTGTAATTATCATTCCTATGCTAAATTTTTCTTCCCAACAGTTGCTATTTATCCGCATCGATGGTGTTTTTGGCAGATTCATCTAGCAACCCTGAAGGGCAGTTTAATAGCCAAATTGGATAATGTGGTACAGATATTTAAGAGATTATCATCTGAATTAAGGACAAGGATGAGAAAACATATTTTAAAATATCCACTGATACTTACCAGGAGAGCAGGGGTAGAAGTTAGTCCTGCTTTTGAAGCTTCTGGGGGAATCTAGGGGTTAAACAAAACAAAAACTACAGCTTTACTTGGATAAGCAGAAATAGAGGAACATTTCAATTAATTTCAAATTTTACTGGCTACAATTACTTTGTGATTAATATTGTGCTTTTTATGAGGATAAGAGCTTAGTTGCAGGGTGACAGTTTGCAGAGAGGAGGAGACATAAGGGGACAAAAGGAAGGCGTTTTCCCCATCTCTGCCAATGACTTGGTTCCTCTTTCCATCACAGAAGAGGTGCTGTGAGGGGCCATGGTGGCAGCTGCTGGAAATAACAGGAGTCTCTTTCTATGGCTGTGCTTATGCGTGAACTCTCTTTATTTGTCCCTTATGTTCATATATTGGTGCCTTAATTAATTTCTTCATGTCCTGATTTCATCCTTCTGACTTTTCCTCCATTTTTGCATTCTCCTTTTGTTGGTGGCAGTTAATACCTTCTTCTAAATCTCCCTTTGACACTTGCTTCAAAGAGACTGCAGGACTTGGGCATTTTGAGTATCTCTAAGAATCTCTAAGAAATGCAGAAAGAAGGGAAGGAAACAGTTTTTTTTCCCTAATGCAAATGAAAGGATGCTAATAGTGCCTTGTTATCTGGACACTCTAAAAGATGTGTAAAGAATTGCCCATAGACTAGGACAGCAAGAAATCCAGTAGCACCTGAAGTTTTGCTAATTATAAAGCAGGCATTTCTTTAATCCTTTGGCTTTGTAAGAAAAGACTTCATTACTCTGCAATTTATTGTGTTGTTCTACTTAATTATAAATGACTTCTTTTTCCTCCTAACGCCGTGCATCATTTGAAAAATTTATCACATCTTGTTGCAAAGTCTGTAGTAGCTTCAGTCTATTCAGTAGTAGAAACAAGGTATCTAAGCCATTTACTTTAATATTACTTAGCAGTTACATTAACTGAGCATGAGAACTTCAATCCAATGTTATTTTCAGTAGGCTAAAAAGCAGTGCAACCTTAGCTGTTGTTCTGCAACCAAAGACTTGGGCATAATGTTTACTGAAATATTATCATTCAAATACCTCTGGCAGTGTACATAATGAAATCCATGTTTTTCTTTAATGAGCTGGTCAACTTCTGCATTGAAACTCTCAAAGTTCTGCAACAAATTTAGAAGAATATAATAAATTACGGGGATGCTTCATAGAAAATGGCATGCTCCATTTAGATGTTTTTGTATTTATATAGAATCATAGAATCATAGAA